>NW_011494717.1:74611-76169 GCF_000754665.1 Bison bison bison | reverse complement strand
GAAACCAGGCACTATTGTTTCCACAAACTCTTCCTTGATGATGCCCTTTCTCTTGCCTCTCATGCTGTTTTAAAACAAGTGAATACAATTATTTCAGCAAGAATAGGCTTTCATTCTGACATTTCAAAAAGATGGATGCTCATATTAATTATGGACCAACTTTGTCTCTCTCCACCAGCAACTCTTTCATTTATTTATTTTTTTACTGCTGCAAACATCTTTATTCGTTTAAAGTCACCTCCTCATCCAGTTTCTAGTCCTAGGAGGTTTCTGTAGACTGAGAGCAAATTTGGGGAACTGTAATGACTACTGTTTAAAGTTTTCTGTAACTTTTCCCATTCAGATATAATGACTGTGCCATGGCACTCCCCTGTTGTCATATAACTTGCTGCTTAAATCCACAAACACAGGATGTTTGCAAATATGTAGTTGCTTTTCTGTTTATCTCTTGGGAAATAAATGCATCTTCCCAAGTTCCTTGTAATAACATGTGAATATAAATTTCTTCAGTCTTCTCTCTACTCCCCTTCTCCTTTTTGATTCTGTGCTCTAGTCAGTAACACTCACAGTTCTGAAACTGGCTGTGTCTTCCTGGGTGACCAGATGTTCTGCTACCTGTAGCAACCTCAGTGCATCATTGCTCTTCCTTTCTTTGCTCCTAGTCATCCTGCCATACTCAACTCTTCCCATTCCCACCCAAGCCATTGTTATGAGTTATTTCCATGCTCACTCTAATGGCTGCTCCAAACCTTGACCTATTGGTTCTGTTTGTTCTTTATCTGTACCCCACTTCAGTCATGCCTTCCTGGAATTCGCCACTCTTGGGAACTACTCAGCTTCTAAGATCCTATCTTTAAACCTGCTACTCTCTAAGCTGAATCTCTTCTCTTTCCTAGTGCCTCATCAAAAATTCTCACTGAGTAGCTGAGTCTATGACCTTGGCAGGTCTGTAGTCTGCAGATTCCCACCTTTGTTCCCTATCTCTCAGCCTTCTCCAGGTTTTGATTCTGTCTGTACCGAGCTTCTGTGTCATGGTCTTTTACTTCAGTTAGCCTTGCTGATAGTCGCAAGGTTTTTCCTGCAGCTTTTCTCCTTATTCTTGTCACATTCACTTGAAAAACTATTTACATGAATCAAAGGTCCAACTTCTTTTGTTTTTTAGCTATGTTCATGAACACTGTGGAACCAATATATCAATACATAGCCATGTAGCTTAATGCAACATATATGCAAGGTCACAGATATGAACTACGGCCTCAAAGACTCCCAGCAAACATACGGTTTTAGTTAGCTATTCCATTTTTATTTTGTACAGCTAAGTTCAACATTTCCAACTTTTGATGCACATTTCTCTTTCAAGATTATTATTAGACAGCCTCATTTCTTTTTTTTTAAATTTTTTAAATTTTATTTTAATTTTAAACTTTACAATGTTGTATTAGTTTTGCCAAATATCGAAATGAATCCACCACAGGTATACCTATGTTCCCCATCCTGAACCCTCCTCCCTCCTCCCTCCCCATACCCTCCCTCTGGGTCATCCCAGTGCACCAGCCCC
>NW_011494717.1:64945-73632 GCF_000754665.1 Bison bison bison | reverse complement strand
ATTTCCACACACACACACACACACACAACACATGTAATGTGGCAGAAACTCCTTCAGTTGGTGGCCTCCATACCTATTAATACAAGTGTGATTTCTGAAAAAAGTGGAAAATGTCCCTTCTTCAAGGTCTGTTTAGTCAAAGCTATGTTTTTTTTTTTTCCAGTAGTCATATATGGATGTGAGACTTGGACCATAAAGAAGGCTGAGTGCCCCCAAATTGTTGCTTTTGAACTGTGGTGCTGGAGAAGAGGGAGAGATGGTTGGATGACAGCACATGAGTTTGAGCAAACTCTGGGAACTGGTAAAGGACAGGGAAGCATGCTGTGCTCCACAGGTTCATGAAGAGTTGGACACAATTTAGTGACTGAACAACAACAGCAACAAAGGCTAACAGCCCCTTTACCTGTAATATGGATTTCATCCACCTCTTGTATTTCCCTCTCCCCTTTCTCCTGCACACACATGCACATACACACTCACTAGGAAGTCTCTCTGTTGATTCTTCCTTTCCTCTTTGTAACAGTAATCTCTTCCTTTCTTCTGGCTTTCTTAGAAAATATTTAAGCATACCAAAATCTTTTTCAGCTTAAAGAAACAAAAACCAAAAAACCTCTGTCCTTGACCTTTTGCTTTCCCCAACTACAGCCCTTTTCCTTCTATTCACGGTTTACATTAAAACATGTGTTCAAATTTAATATGACTTGTTCTCCTCCTATTCATTCTTCTACCTGCTGAAATTCATCTTCTGCGCCATCACTTGCTCCCAATGCTGGAACAAGGGTCGCCTCATTGTTTCACCGTAGACTGCCTTCTTGCTCAAACTCATGTACACTTTTTATTACTTGTCTTATTTGACCATCTTGTAGAATAGGACAGGGTGGGGGCAGTTTCTTCAACTTGAAATACACAGACTGATAGAAGACTCTAACTCTTCAACCCTCCCACCCTCCACATCTAGAAATCAAGCTCTATCTAATCTCTCTCAAACCTTTTCTACTCATTTCTCTCTAGACCACCTGCTGCTGTTCATTCAGATTGTGGTTGATTATCTACCATCTTCACTGTTGGGTTTTCTTGAAGGTTTCTTCAAGTCTGGTTTGGATTCACCACAACCATGCCAACACGCAATCTGTTCAGCACATGTGCTAGAGAAGTTCTAGTGCATCCAGGTGTGCATGTGTTCTAAGTCACTCTAGCTGTGTCTGACTGTTACCCCATGGACTGTAGCACACCAGCTCTTCTGCCCATGGTATTCTCCAGGCAAGAACACTGGAGTGAGTTGCCATGCCCACCACCAGGGAATCTTCCTGACCCAGGTACTGAATCCATGGTTTTTACATCTCCTGCATTGGCAGGCAAGTTCTTTACCACTGAGCTACTTTTATCTCTGATCTCTTTTCACCTACTACCACATCATTCTTACAATATGCCCACAGTCATCCTGAAGGTCATTTCATCTCTACAATATATTCCATGTTTTTCTCTCCCAGGAATTTTGCCTGTGTTGTTTTTTTCTGCCTGAAATATCTCTTCTGCACTTCAATCTCCCCCCACCTTCATTTCCCAAATCATTTCTATTTCTTCACCTGGTTAATTTCTCCTTAGTTCTAGGACTCCATTTGGCTATTAATCCCTAAGTTAAGACAGACTTATATAACCTTCAATTAATGACCATAATATCCTCTATTTACCCCCTGCCAAGGACAACCTTTCTTACATTCAACTGTTGATGTAAATTACTAGATAGAAAATATTTTGAAGTCAGAAATCTGCTTAATTCTTTATTCCAAGATCCTAGCTTAGTGATATAGTAGGTACGAATAAATGTTTATTGATTAAACAACTATAAACTCAAGTATGTAAATAGAGTGTTCATTAAAGGCAAATAAGTTTTAGAGTTTATATCCTTTAAACTATTTCCATATCTATTCTAGTATTTGATTGTCATAACAATCTTGTATTGTATGGAGAAATTTCAATTTTTAATGATATCCAATTTACTATTACTTAATTTTCCACTTAGAGCTTTTTGTATACTGTCTAACAAATCTTCACCTAATCCAAGCTGGGAAAACATCTCCTACATTTTCTTCTAGAAGTATTACAGTATTAATTTGTACTTTTTACATTTAGATATATACATCTCAAAGTAATTGCTGTGCACAATGTTAGGGAGAAGTTGAAATATTTTTTCCCATGCATTTATCAAGTTGTTCCAGTAGAAGCTGTTGAGAAAGCATTCATTTTCCAATGGAATTACCCAAGCACTTTCATCTAAAATCATTTAGTCACTTAGCTATGGGCCCTTTTGTGGACTCAAATTTGTTCCATTGATCTATTTCTCTACTCTTTTACCCATCTCACTTTGTCTTGATAATATAACCTTATAACACATTTTAAAATCAGAGAGTGAGTCCTTTAAATTCGTTCTCCTTTTCAAATATTGTTTCATCTGGTGTCAATGCTTTGCATTTTCATAGAATTTTTAGAATAGTCAATTTGTGCCAAAAAGTCACTTGAGATCTTGATTAGTATTTGTTGAATGTACAGACACATTAACAGTATGTAATTTTCTAATTCGTAAAAATAGCCTATTCCTCAACTTACTCAGATCGCCTTTGGTTTCTTTTAGCAATGTTTTATAGTTTTCATTAGAGCTTTTGCTCATTTTTCCTTAAATTTATTCTAAAGAACTTATGTATTTTTGATGCTCCTGTAAATTTTTAATAATTCATTCTCCCATTGATTCTTGAATGGAAAAATGCATTATTTAATTTTTTTATTTCCTTTGACCTTGCTAAATTTGCTCATCAGACTAAAAGTTTTTGTGTGTGTGTATGTATGTGTGTGTGTGTGTATTTCTTTTGAGTATTTTCTTCCTTAAGTATTTGAGATTATGTCTTCCTTAAGTACTTGATAGAGTTTAAACAGTAAGACATCAGGGTCTTAATCTAATACATAATGACCTAATGGATGAAGACAGTCTTAATAGCTAAAAATCCGAAGGTTGTATTTTAAACTCTGAAATAATAATTAAATTAAATCTTAATAATAATGATTTAAATTAATTACATAAATAAGGTTGACGAGAAGAAGAATAATATTAAACTAATTTTTTCATTTTTTATGTAGGGAGCCAATGTTTAAACAAAATGTATAACTACAAAAATGGATCTCTGAGTATATAGTTTAGAATTGCAAGAACTACCAACTTTATTAAAACAAACCAACAGTTAAAAGAGAATTTAAATGAAGAGCGAAACTGTGAGTGTAAGGAAGGAGGTGAAAAATTTAAAATGCTCTTTAACCCTTCAGTATAGACATTTTAACCTTGTGAACATACTGATTTTATTATGCTGCTGCTAAGTCGCTTCAGTCGTGTCCGACTCTGTGCGACCCCATAGACCGCAGCCCACCAGGGTCCCCCGTCCCTGGGATTCTCCAGTCAAGAACACTGGAGTGTGTTGCCATTTCCTTCTCTAATGCATGAAACTGAAAAGTGAAAGTGAAGTCGCTCAGTCGTGTCCGACTCTTAGCGACCCCATGGACTGCAGCCTACCAGGCTCCTCTGTCCACGGGATTTTCCAGGCAAGAGTATTTATTATGCTAAAATATATAAAAACATTTTCCAAGATACATCCTCATCATATCATTTTTTATCTCAGTTTTGCCAGGTTTTTCATTTTGGTTATAATAAATTTTTCTTAAAAATAATTTTGAACATCTGCAAGTTAATCTCTGCAAACACAAAGCCCCTACCAGATGTTTCTGCCTGGCTCTGGGCCCAGAAATATTAATGGAATTATAATGGAGAAGGTCTTGAGCAAATGTATTTGTCAATCTGCTTGTGCTCTCAGTCTTAAATTGTACTAAAATGGATGATAGGATGGCATTAAATAAAACTGCTGTGGGGTCTCAGCAGTTTATCTGAACATGTGGTTGATTCTATTCGCCTCTGTTTTCTACTTCAAAAGCCAAGTTTGTCCTTATATCATTTTTTATAACTTGAGATTGAGATTGGTTTTGCAGAGAATTTGAAAACTCTTTATTTCCATATGTACTTGAATGTGAACTACCCTTGGACTCTTTCAATCTCACACAATTTACTCATTTCTATCTACTCACACCTCATTTTTAATACATTTTCCTCACCTTTGCATGGTCAAAGAAAAGTAGCAATTAATTGCTGAAAATAGGCTTAAATACCATCAAAGAAGACCAAAGAGAATCAAGCAGTATCATTTTTCAAAATCTTTTTGGAGCCAGATTTAATTATAAATTTCTTAATTTGCTTTGCAACATTTTGTATGGTCAATTTTTAGAGTGATTTATTAAGACAGGACACCTGTAGTCAGCTGGTTCTGTGTTCCTTGCATGTATGTTCAGTCACCTCAGTCATGTCTGATTCTCTGCCACCCTATGGACTGTAGCCCACCAGGCTCCTCTGGTCCATGGGATTCTCTAGGCAAGGATACTGGAATCGGTTGCCATGCCCTCCTCCAGGGGATCTTCCTGACCCATGGACTGAACCCTTGTCTCAGGCATCTCCTGTACTGGCAGGTGGATTCTTTACCACGAGCACCATGTTTTTTGCCATGCCTGAGTACTTAGTCATGTCTGACTCTTTGCAACCCTTAGGACTATAGCCTGCCAGGCTCCTCTGTCCATGGGGTTTTCCAGGCAAGAATACTGGAGCTGGTTGCCATTTCCTTCTCCAAGGGATCTTCCCAAACCAGGAATCGAACCCTATGTCTCCTATGTCGCCTGCATTGCAGGCAGATTCTTTACCCGCTGAGCCATCAGGGCAGCTTGTTCTTTAAAGCCATGTTCTTTAGGAACTCCTTCATGCCTCTCAGAGATGGCTGGCTGAGTTTCCATGAGGTCAGGATCCAAGCCACAGTCTTTTATAGCAGACAACTTACTTTATTATTATTGTTTAAAGGTGATAGAGGGGATAGCAGAAGGAATTCGACACTCACTTTTGTACTTTCTCCTTATCATTCTAATTTCTCCCAGTAGGTTATAAGCTTTTCAATAGCAAAATGGATTTTTGATTCTTCCATGCATTTTTTAAATTGCCATAAACACATTGCTATTTCTGTTTGAGAAACAATTTGTTACAACCAAAGTTCTCATTGATTTCTCTAGATTGGTTTGACTAGTACATATACAAATATACATTGTTTTCATTGTGTTAAGAAATTAGTGAACTTCTGACTTCCAACTAGGATATGAAATGTTAGAAAGATTATTGACACCACCATAACAATAAGAAATAGCCAGGTCATATAAAAGATCATTCTGACTCTTTGCGACCCCGTGGACTGTAGCCTAAGAGGCTTCTCTGTCCATGGGATTTCCCAGGCAAGAATACTGAATGGGTTGCTATTTCCTTCTCCAGGAGATCTTCCCTACCCAGGGATTGAACCCGGGTCTCCTGCATTGTAGGCAGACGCTTTACTGTCTAAGCCATCAGGAAAGTCCATAAAAGATCATAGTTGTTATCAATTCAAAAAGGTGAGGGTGCAGAGCAAGCAACTAAGCTGAAATCTAAGAAAAGACAGGCATATCCAAAGAGAGATGGAGCACAAGAAACGACTAACCAGTGCAAATTAAGAGAGGAAACCAGATCCCCCATTTAAGTGGGAAAAAATTTCAGCTAAGACGTTTTAATGAATTGTTAAAGTTTGAGTGTGGGATAGTGTGAGGCTTCTGAGACCTCAGACACAAAAGCAGTTTGCAACTGATCATGGGTTCTTCTCCATGGATCTCTAACAGGCAATCAGGAAATATTGATGGCATGGCAGGAGACGCAGAAACATACCTTGCAGTTCAGACTTAGAAGATATAAACTCCATACTAAATAGTTAAGCAGAACAAGAAGAACAAAGATAAAAATATAACCTCATCAGAAACTATGCGAGTCAGAAGACAGTGGATAGCTTCAGAGCACTGAGAGAAGAAAAAGATTGACATGCAATTTTACATCCCCTGAAAATAAATTTCAGCAGTGAAGCAGAAACAAAGACTTTCAAAAAAAGATATAATTCTGCATTAACAGACCTACAGTAGAAAAAATATTAACAGAAATTCTTCAAGCAGAAGAACGTGATAATACACAGGAACCTGGATGCAGAAAAAGAAACAAAAGTCTCCAGAAATGATCAAAATGAAAAGAAATATTAAATACCAAGATAAAGCAAAAATATTACTGGCTTCATTCCCATTTCCCTGTATACTTTCTCTACAAACTACTTACTGGAATGTGGAATGGTGGACTAAGGTAGCTTTAGGTATAGCTGTAACTAGACTCAGAGCTAGATATACAAGAAATATGGAAGATGGGTGTGTTTTTTTTCCATTATGGTTCATCACAGGATATTGAACTTAGCTCCCTGTGCTATACAGTAGGGCGTTGTTGTTTATCCATTCTGTATATAATAGTTTGCATCTGCTAGTCCCAAACTGCCAATCCATCCCTCCCTCCTTCCCCCCACCCCTTGCAACCACAGGTCAGTTCTCCATGTGTGAGTCTGTTTGTTTTGTAGATAAGTTTATTCATGTCATATTTTAGAAGCTTCATGTAAGTGATAAGAAGATAGACAATTTGTGTTTAAATGGCAGTCAGAACCCTAGATAGCAGGACTATAGCCTTGGCTCAATTGGTTGGATAGGTTTTGGCTTGTGCAAACCAGTCATAGTCATCTGAAGAAAGGAGAAGGACTAGGTTTGATGTGCAAGCTGATAAGTTTAGTCATGGATATGATAAACATAGAATGTCCAATCAGCTCTTGAATGAATGAAGCTTGATCTCAGCAGAGTAACCTGGGTTGGAGACACAGTTTGGGGAGTCATCACCATATAGATAGCATCTGCTATATTAGAAGGTGGTAATAACTTGCTTTTGAAAGGAAGTTTAAAAATTGCTGTGAGTCTTATGAGCTCACTTCATCTTCACTTGTTGTAATAAAGGTCTTTTTTTTTTTTGCCAGATCTTGTTGATATGATAAGTTTCTAAGGAAATTTTCTCTTTGCCTAGCAAGGTTAGTTATGAAGAATTTTAGGGTTTATATTTGTCATATCAAAATGGCATTTCTTTCAAGCACGTAAATGGTCTTTACTGACAGGAAGCCATGCAAATGTTCCCCTTTTACAATTTACTGAAATTGCTGGTTATTTTTAGAGGGAGTCAGGCATTAGCAAACCCAGTGCTGAAAACAAGTCTTTGATAAACTGACAGTTTAAAATTCAATGTAAATTGCACCATTTCCAATACCAATAATTCCAGAAGACTTTTTTACATTGTGCATTATAATTTTCAATAACGTTTAAAAAGTATCAAGAATCCTGAGGGTTACCAGGGCAACCATCATCCTGGTTTTGAAGATGAGTAAACTGAGATGCCAGAGAGTGAAACTGACTTGCTTCAGGCTCTAGAGAAATGAACAAAGAGGCCAACTCACTGGACTCTTATCAGCAACTTTCATTTCATCATTTTCAGTCCCCTTAACAATGATGAGAAAACTTTATTATTGTATTCAGTGAGTAAATCAAGACATGACTGTAGTTTAATTTTAATAATTTATGATTCTTCATAAAGTTGCAAGCCTGTGCTTTAGAGAATATTATTTATAGATAAACTGCAAGTTTAGGTGATAGAGTTCTGTGCTAATAAGCTGATGAGAAATCAGGGTGCAGTGGGGTGAATTAGAGGTAGAGAATTAGTCATCTCCTATTGATAATGTAATCTGGGACTCAGTAAATAATAGCAGTGAATTTTATTTTTCTAGTGGCTTTTGAGTGATGATACAAATTACCAACACTTGTTGACTAAAATTAATTCATACATTTGCTTGAACTTCCTGTTGAGAAATTGACAGTCAAAAATTATCAGGCATAGCTACAGTCATAGATTACCAATGTTGTTTTAATAAAACAACCAGAGTTATTTTCAGTTCAGTTCAGTTGCTCAGTCATGTCCGACTCTTGGCGACCCCATGAACTGCAGCACCCCAGGCCTCCCTGTCCATGACTAACTCCCAGAGTCCACCCAAACCCATGTCCATTGAGTCAGTGATGCCATCCAACCATCTCATCCTCTGTCGTCCCCTTCTCCTCCTGCCCTCAATCTTTCCCAGCATCGGGGTCTTTTCAAATGGCTATCTCTTCGCATCAGGTGGCCAAAGTATTGGTGTTTTAGCTTCAACGTCAGTCCTTCCAATGAACACCCAGGACTGATCTCCTTCAGGATGGGCTGGTTGGATGTCCTTGCAGTTCAGGGGACTCTCAAGAGTCTTCTCCAACACCACAGTTCAAAAGCATCAATTCTTCGGCGCTCAGCTTTCTTTATAGTCCAACTCTCACATCCATACATGACCACTGGAAAAGCCATAGCCTTGACTAGACAGACCTTTGTTGACAAAGTAATGTCTCTGCTTTTTAATATGCTGTCTAGGTTGGTCATAACTTTCCTTCCAAGGAGTAAGCATCTTTTAATTTCATGGCTGCAGTCACCATCTGCAGTGATTTTGGAGCCCAGAAAAATAAAGTCTGACACTGTTTCCACTGTTTCCCCATCTATTTCCCATGAAGTGATGGAACCGGATGCCATGATCTTAGTTTTCTGAATGTTGAGCTTTAAGCCAACTTTTTCACTCTCCTCTTTCACTTTCATCAAGAGACTCTTT
>NW_011494717.1:30080-64845 GCF_000754665.1 Bison bison bison | reverse complement strand
TTCTCCCTGCAATCTTGATTCCAGCTTGTGCTTCTTCCAGCTCAGTGTTTCTCATGATGTACTCTGCATATAAGTTAAATAAGCAGGGTGACAATATGCAGCCTTGACATACTCCTTTCCCAATTTGGAACCAGTCTGTTGTTCCATGTCCAGTTCTATGTTGCTTCCTGACCTGCATACAGATTTAAAAGAGGCAGGTCAGGTGGTTTGGTGTGCCTAACTCTATGAGAATTTTCCACAGTTTGTTGTGATCCACACAGTCAAAAGCTTTGGCATAGTCAATAAAGCAGAAATAGATGTTTTTATGAAACTCTCTTGCTTTTTTGATGATCCAGCAGATGTTGGCAATTTGATCTCTGGTTCCTCTGAGTTATTTTCAAGTCTATACTATATTGTTGGTCTTTTGAAGCCATATTAAAATGAGCCCTATGCTTATTAGAAAAACACTTCCACTGAAAGCAACCACAACCACATATTTCTCTCCTCAAGACACAGAACAGTGATGCGAAAAGGCCTCTCAAAGGGCAATTGAGGGAGCCAGGACAAGTTTTGCTGGTCTCCTTTGTGTTCAAGGATTGGATGCCTCAGTCCCTTCTGCACTTTCGAATACTGCTGAGAGCTGGGATAAACTTATCAAGCAAGGTACATACCTCTGGTCTTAGAGCTGGTTGCGGGTAGAGCTGAGAATGAATGAACAGAATTAATGTGTGTGGACTGGCTATGGTGTATCTATTATTGTGCTATATGCTTGATGTAGTCTATCTTGCTTCATCTTCACAGCAGCCTTGTGACATAGGTACCACAATCCCCACATTACAGATGAAGAAGGTGAAGCTAAGGCTATTTAAATAGTATATTCAGGATTATATAGTTACTGAATGATAGATTGGAATTCAATCTCTGGTATTAGGTCTGCAAAGCCCAGTTTTGTTTCCTTGCCTTCTTTTCCTGAGCATATTATTTTCCAAACTTGGTTTTTGATATATGTGCCTCTCCTTTACCCCTTAACCCCTCCCAGGTTTTTTTTTCAAGAAAGAGAATTCTTTCTGTGGGTAATGAAGGCAGTACTTCTCACTGGCTCTGGTGTTTCTTTTCAAAGTCACTTCTCAGCAGCTTCTTTTACCCCTTAAGGGTACTTCAGATAAACCTCTTGTCTTTCCTAGTCTATAATGAACCTGGCTTTGTGAGTCCTTAGGAAAATTCCATACAAACCCTTCTTGGCCAATGGACCAAGGAGTCAGCATTTTGGTACATGAGAAAAATTCTTATTTAGACTGTGCCTCAGGTGTCCATCCAGCATAATAAGCTCTAGGATCTATAAGTTGTACTCCACCTTCTCTTTCCTAAGTTCAGTTCAGTCGCTCAGTCAAGTCTGACTCTTTGCGATCCCATGGACTGCAGCACGTCAGGTTTCCCTGTCCATCACCAACTCCCAGAGCTTGTTCAAACTCATCTCCATTGGGTCAGTGATGCCCTCCAACCATCTGATCCTCTGTCGTCCCCTTCTCCTGCCTTCAATCCTGGGCTCTCTTTCCTCAGAGCTCTGTGAACCATGTATGCTCCTGTATTGAACATTTGATACCTCTTTTGGAGATTTTCTTCCTTTGGGGATTTTCTTGAGTAGAAAATCTCACCTGTGTCTTGCAGATTTCCTGCTGTCCTATTTCAAGGTTGTATTCTAAAGACTTATCTCTCTCCAGATGAATAACCTTCAACATCGTGTCTAATCTCTCAACGTGCCATTTAATGTTATTTGCAAACTGGATTCATCTTTTTCCAAACTGAATCTTAACACTGTTATTCTCTTCTGCTCTTTGGTAGACTTCAAATATATCAAAATACTCATCTCGTGCTTTAAAAAAAACTTTCTGATCTCAGAAACGTTCTCCCTCTTTAGGCTGCTCCTCTACCATTCTCCACTTGCAAAACTCTCACTTATCTTTAAAGCATCAACTCAAATATAATTTCCTCTCTGTGTCTTTTTAAACTTCCCGATACAGATTTAGTGATTTTCCCCTTGGAATTTCACAGCAATGATGTTTGCTTTGTTGCTGAAATCAACACATTCCCTCACACTCAGTTGCATTTTCTCTAGACAGTGAAATTTTAGAGGGCAGATATTCTGACTTATTTCTCTAGTCCTCCCTGCCTATGACACAGCCTCATTACTCCTTTCTAGTTGCTAAATTTAGACTTTTAGACCTGGGTTGACAGGTTTCAATCTTTTGTGCTTACATGTCTACCTTAACATTTAAAAAATTACTTAAAAAAGTGTTAGCATGCACTGAACTCTTAGTACACAAGACCTTTTCAGGCTTTTGACATGCATTATCTTATCTGATTCTTAAATCATCCTACAAAGTACAAATGGTTATCATCCTTATTTAGAAAAGTTATTTGCAGCTCAGAGAATGAGTATTTTATCCAAAATCACATAGATATAAATCTTCAAGGGACAGACTGTTTCCTGAGGCCCAGATTAGTGACCCTGAGCAAAGAAAATGACTATCTATGACAGTTACTTGAATTGTTCACATATAAGCGTCCATATTTTCTAGGTATTAAAGATTTGGAAAGCAAAGGATCAACCACAGTAGTATGGACATTCCTGAAGTCAGTTTAGCCTTTCCCTTCCAGGTCGTAGTTTCACATGTTTGTAGTCTGTCTCTGTAAATTGCAGCCTAATTGGTAACAGATTCTGTGTGTTTTCTACTTGCATTACTTCTTTTTGAAGTGTTACCAAATAAACAGAAAAGATTTCTTCTAGGAGGTTGATTTTCCTCCTCTGAGATGGATCCTGTGTGTTTTACTACTGCTCCTCAGTCATTTCCAATTTCCCTCTTTCAGTCATTTCTCCCTAGTTTATAATGCCATCCAATTTAGAAGAGCAAACTTAATTAATATGATTTATATTCCTTAAGATAAACAAAAAGAGAAGACCAAAGGCAATGTTTAGCTTTCTGGAAGTTCATCCTAACTTAAAGTATTGATCAATTCACTTTGTGTTATTTTATTTTTCATAAGAGATTCTTTTGGAGGCAAATAGCATTCTGATTAACTTTATTGATTATTATGGAGATAATATATTGTTTGTAGGGTAAGGGGTTCAGTTTATCAGGATGTAGGGTCAGTCCAGATACAGTTGAACCCTACTAGCAGCAAAAAGCATAATCTAGAGTTGAGGCCTGGAGAAGGCAATGGCACCCCACTCCAGTACTCTTGCCTGGCAAATCCCATGGACGGAGGAGCCTGGTAGGCTGCAGTCCATGGGGTCGCTAAGAGTCGGACACAACTGAGCGACTTCACTTTCACTTTTCACTTTCATGCATTGGAGAAGGAAATGGCAACCCACTCCAGTGTTCTTGCCTGGAGAATCTCAGGGACAGGGGAGCCTGGTGGGCTGCCGTCCATGGGGTCGCACAGAGTCGGACATGACTGAAGTGACTTAGCAGTAGCAGCAGCAGCAGCAGAGTTGAGGCCAAGTTACCAGGTTTACAGTTCAATATAAAAGCAGTGAGGAGATAGAGTGTAAGGATGACAGTTCAGAAATATAACCTCATTTCATATGTAGAGACTTGATTCTGGCCAACTTCATCACTCTTCCTTCTCCTGATTTTAATATGTGCCAGGATCAGGACTTGGAGAAGGAAATGGCAATCCATTCTTGCCTGGAACATCTCATGGACAGAAGAGCCTGGCAGGCTACAGTCCATGAGGTTGCAAAGAGTCAGACATGGCTTACTGACCGAGTGTGCACATGTAGCACACATCTAGCATGCACAGGATGGGGATTAGCCAATGGCCATCATTTTCTCCCTTGAGCATCCCTGCAATTATAGAGATCTAGTGTGCTTCTGTTGCTCTTTGGTATGATGTCAACCCATGAAACATGGCAATCAATTAAACTACTAATCAGTCTACAAAAAAAACATGGCTTTGAGCCTTCAGATATCATAAGACTTTGACAATGATGGCAGGACAAAGAGTTGAATATGAACTGCTAAAAAAGATCAAACTTCCCTCCAGTATTCAGAAATCTCCAGGATGCCAATATCAGACTATGCAACTAACATTCTAATGAGTTTAGATTTTCCTTTAGAGTCACATAATGTAAACTCAGTTTGTAAGATCCTTTATGTAAATGATTTTGATACTCAGAGGCATACATGTATGTATGCCTTAACATGTTATGGGAGTGCAAGATAGACCTGCAAACCCAATGCTAGAATGCAATTGGATTTAAGGACAATTTGTCTATAGCCTATAAAATAATCATTTAGAAGGCAAAGGACATGTTTAAATAACCCGTATTCATTCAGATTTCTTACATTGAACGCATCCAAATATTTCCTCTTAAGAAAACTTAGATTAGAGGAAAAGCAAAGAATTTAAGTCAAAAAGAGTAGATTAGTTTTTCCTGTTGTTCATGTTCACATGATCTTTTACAATTCACTGCATGTACCTTCAGTTCAGTTCAGTCACTCAGTCGTGTTCAACTCTTTGCAACCCCATGGACTGCAGCACCCCAGGCTTCCCTGTCCATCACCAACTCCCAGAAATTACTCAAACTCACGTCCATCGAGTTGGTGATGCCATCCAACCATCTCATCCTCTGTCGTCTCCTTCACCTACTGCCTTCAATCTTTCCCAGCATCAGGGTCTTTTCAAATGAGTTAGTTCTTTGCATCAGATGGCCAAAGTATTGGAGTCTCACCTATAGCATCAGTCCTTCCAAGGAATATTCAGGACTGATTTCCTTTAGGAGATCTCCTTGCAGTCCAAAAGACTCTCAAGAGTCTGCTCCAACTCCACAGTTCAAAAGCATCAATTCTGTGGTGTTCAGCTTTCTTTATATTCCAACTCTCACATCCATTTCACGACTTCTGAAAAAACCATAGGCTTTGACTAGTCGCACCTTTATTGGTAATGTCTCTGCTTTTTAATAATCTGTCTAGGCTGGTCATAGCTTTTCTTCCAAAGAGCAAGTGTTTTTTAATTTCATGGCTGCAGTCATCATCTGCAGTGGTTTTGGAGTCCCCCAAAATAAAACCTCTCAGTGTTTCCATTGTTTCCCTACCAATTTGCCATGAAGTGATGGAACCGGACGCCATGATCTTAGTTTTCTGAAAGTTGAGTTTTAAGCCAAATTTTTCATTCTCCTCTTTCACTTTCATCAAGAGGCTCTTTAGTTCTTCTTCACTTTCTGCCATAAGCTTGGTGTCATCTGCATATCTGAGGTTATTGGTATTTCTCCTCCAATCTTGATTCCAGCTTATGCTTCCTCCAGCCAGCGTTTCTCATGATGTACTCTGCATATAAGTTAAATAAGCAGGGTGACAATATACAGCCTTGACAAACTCCTTTTCCTATTTGGAACCAGTCTGTTGTTCCATGTCCAATTCTAACTGTTGCTTCTTGACCTGCATACAGTTTTCTCAATGCCTATCTCTTTCAGAATTTTCCACAGTTTGTTGTGATCCACACAGTCAAAGGCTTTGGCATAGTCAATAAAGCAGAAATAGATGTTTTTCTGGAATTCTCTTGCTTTTTCCATGATCCAGTGGATGTTGGCAATTTGATCTCTGGTTCCTCTGCCTTCTCTAAATCCAGCTTGAACATCTGGAAGTTCTTGATTCACATACTGTTGAAGCCTGGCTTGGAGAATTTTGAGCATTTCTTTACTAGCGTGTGAGATGAGTGCAATTGTGCAGTAGTCTAAACATTCTTTGGCATTGCTGTTCTTAGGGATTGGAATGAAAACTGACATTTTCCAGTCCTGTGGCCACTGCTGAGTTTTCCAAATTTGCTGGCATACTGAGTGCAGAACTTTTACAGCATCATCTTTTAGGATTTGAAATAGCTGACCTGGAATTTCATCATCTCCATTAGCTTCGTTCACACGATGCATCCTAAGGCCCACTTGACTTCGCATTCCAGGATGTCTGGCTCTAGATGAGTGATCACACCATCGTGGTTATCTGGGTCATGAAGATCTTTTTTGTATACTTCTTCTGTGTAGTCTTGCCACCTCTTCTTAATATCTTCTGCTAGATCCATACCATTTAAGTGTTTTATTGTACCCATTTTTGCATGAAACGTTCCCTTGGTATCTTTAATTTTCTTGAAGAGATCTCTAGTCTTTCCCTATTGTTCTCCTCTATTTCTTTGCACTGATCACTGAGGAAAGCTTTCTTATCTCTCCTCGCTATTCTTTGGAACTCGGCATTCAAGTAGGTATATCTTTCCTTTTCTCCTTTGCTTGTAGCTTCTCTTCTTTTTTCTATTTGTAAGGCCTCCTCAGACAGCTATTTTGCCTTTTTGCATTTCTTTTTCTTGGGGATAGTCTTGATCACTGCCTCTTGTACAATATCATGAACCTCTGTCCATAGTTCTTCAGGCACTCTATCAGATCTAATTCCTTGCATATATTTGTCACTTCCATTGTATAAGCATGTACCTTGGTATTCCACATTTGGGAAATTTTGCTTAAAATATTTACTTTAAAACAACTCCAATCATTCAGATCAGTGAATGGGATTTTATTTTATTGTCTACTGGTGCGCATGAGGCTTAACTGGAGGTTTAATCACCTCCTTCAGGTTGAATCAGTATTTTGACTTTCTAAGATAGTGTGCTGCTGTACTGAAGGTGGCATGGGGAAGGGTTTGGGGGAGTTCACACGAGAAATACGATTGGCTCATTGCTGCCAGTCTCTGATACTTAGAGACAAAAATCTGCAGCTATTTATCTCCATGATATGATTCAAGTAATAGACAAGCTGAATTTATTATCCTATCATGACTAGAATGATTCTATTTTTGGCATGGGTATTCAAAATGTACTAAGTACAAGATTCTTAAGTTGGGAAAAGAGACCTGAGACTTCAACCACTACTCATTTAAATTCTCATTTCTGGAGGTATTTTTAGAGAATTAGAAAGCAGAAGACACATCCAATAAATTTCTCTTATTTTTGAATGCTAAATGCAGGATAAAAGACATTTGGTAGTATGTATTTCTCATCAAGATTGCCGGGAGAAATATCAATAACCTCAGATATGCAGATGACACCACCCTTATGGCAGAAAGTCAAGAGGAACTAAAAAGCCTCTTGATGAAAGTGAAAGTGGAGAGTGAAAAAGTTGGCTTAAAGCTCAACATTCAGAAAATGCAGATCATGGCATCCAGTCCCATCACTTCATGGGAAATAGATGGGGAAACAGTGGAAACAGTGTCAGACTTGGTTTTTCTGGGCTCCAAAATCACTGCAGACGGTGAGTGCAACCATGAAGTTGAAAGACGCTTACTCCTTGGAAGGAAAGTTATGACCAACCTAGATAGCATATTCAAAAGCAGAGACATTACTTTGCCAACAAAGGTTCATCTAGTCAAGGCTATGGTTTTTCCTGTGGTCATGTATGAGTGTGAGAGTTGGACTGTGAAAAAGGCTGAGCACCAAAGAATTGATGCTTTTGAACTGGGGTGTTGGAGAAGACTCTTGAGAGTCCCTTGGACTGCAAGGAGATCCAACCAGTCCATTTTAAAGGAGATCAGCCCTGGGATTTCTTTAGAAGGATGCTAAAGCTGAAACTCCAGTACTTTGGCCACCTCATGCGAAGAGTTGACTCATTGGAAAAGACTCTGATGCTGGGAGGGATTGGGGGCAAGAGGAGAAGGGGATGACAGAGGATGAGATGGCTGGATGGCATCACTGACTCTATGGACATGAGTCTGAGTGAACTCCAGGAGTTGGTGATGGACAGGGAGGCCTGGCATGCTGTGATTCATGGGGTTGCAAAGAGTCGGACACAACTGAGCGACTGATCTGATCTGATTTCTCATTTTGTGGAATACTGAACTTCAGGAAACAATAGCAAATGTATTGGTGAGAATCTATAAAAATATTTGATTATCCATTTTTTGGGTATATGTTTGGGAAAATGACTGAATCTACACTAAAAACTTTTTGTTGGTGACCTATTTTGATTCATTAAATTATTTATGAAATCACAAACTTAAGGCTATTGTGAAAATTATTCAATAAATTATATTAAAATAATTGAATTTGGGGGAAAATTCTATACAACCTGTCAAACTTAATAACTCACCAAAAATAAATTTTAGATGTATAAAGTGTTTAAGGAAAGTGAAATTATAAGCTATAAATTATATACTGTATATATAGCTAATTAATCTTGCAGAGCATGAACTTTTAAAGATATAAATAATAAGAGCAAAGGCTGATTTATTTGATTACATTAAATATAAAACTTTCATACATTAATAATATTTGTATCACATATGAGTTGATGTGTTTTCTCTGTGAAACATTAACCAATAAGGAAAGCACTAAAACTAAAAAAAAAAGTATGTAGAGAAAAATTTCTAAAAGGTGAAATACAAGTTGATAGTAAGCACAAATAAAACAAAATTATTAGTCATTACAGTTTATTTATTTAAAGCAAATTTAAATGAAATACTATTTTAAATCATTAAATGAAAGAAAAAGAGGTCAATGATTTAAAAAGTATAACAGAGGAGACAATGTATTTAATTGTTGTAGCTATAAATAGTGTAAACTTTTAATAATAGTATATAATAATGTGAATTGTCCTAAAATATTCATATTCAAAACAAATATTCATATTTGTTTTGTCTATAATCTTCACCTTAGGTACCATATTCAGAGTATTAATCAGGGATCCATAGAAAAATTAACCTATGTGGAAATTTTAAAAGCTATTCTAAACATTGCAGCAATTCTTCAATAAGTATGTAATAATATAATGGAATATTATGCAGACATCACAAATATGTTTTCAAATAATGTTTACCACTAAAGAAATATTTTAATAATTTTTAAAAACTGAAGAGTAAGTAAGTACAAAGTAATGTAGTAGACAAGTAGAATGTACAGTAAGTAGAAATAAATTAGATTGTAGAGTAGAAATTATATTTTTATAGTACAAACCTGAGAGAGAGATTAAAGAGAATCAAAATACAGTAGAACTTCAGGACTGCATGCCTCTCTGTTATACAGGAAGGAGTTATGATGTGAATGAAAAATTTAATGAGCTCAGTTTAGCTGTGCAAGTTCTGTAACTTTGAGCATGAGACAGTATGTATGGAAACAACCTCTGGCAGACCTTGAGGTTTCTCTCTTTAGTTAAACATTGTGATAACTTTGAAATCAGTGTTTTGCATGTTTTTGCATTTTAAACACTCATGTTTTCTGTGCTTAAATTGCAAAGCTATAGCTAAGTACAATTAGAGTGAAGACAGGAGTAGTGTAGGAAATTTTAGAACCTGGTTGAGGATCTAATGTCAAGATATCATGGGCAGGAAGCTGAAGAAGAAGCCTCAGTTCAAGGACTCCACCCAGGCTATATGCTGCTCAAATAGAAGCTACAAGTCTGCATAGGAAATGTGGGGAAAGTTAGTTTGGTGTCAAATCTGAGATGTAAGCCTGAAGCATTGAAGTATGGGGTCAAATGTACGGTCTAGGATAACTAGTAATACGAGATCCCTACGAGTAATGACCTATTATTATAATAGCCCTTATTTTTTTTATATCAATGTCTATACCTGATGCACAGTAGAAATGCAGATTATTGGAAATAACTACTGAACTGAGCATTCAGAAAATGAACAGATTTGTTTATGTTGTCATTTAAATTATCAGCCTAATGCTTTGTTAAATGTTTTTATTAAGGTTTCTTAACAAGTAGAATTCATTTAAAGAATTCAAGCTGTGATAAACGCAGTACTCAGAAGAATGCACTAAAATGCATTCATCCAGTTCACAGAAGTATTCAAAACATTCAAACAGAGAAGGGAAAGGAAAATAACAACAAACCATCACAGTATAAGGAAGAAATTAATAAGAATAAAAGAAAAATACCATTAACAATAGCATAAAAATTATGAACTACTTAGATCTAAATTGAATTATGGATTCATCTACTTAAGCCATTCAAAAAGATAGGACACTGAAAGATGAACTCCCCAGGTTGGTAGGTGCCCAATATGCTACTGGAGATCAGTGGAGAAATAACTCCAGAAAGAATGAAGAGACGAAGCCAAAGCAAAAACAGCACCCAGGTGTGGATGTAACAGGTGATGGAAGTAAAGTCCGATGCTGTAAAGAGCAATATTGCATAGGAACCTGGAATGTTAGCTCCATGAATCAAGGCAAATTGGAAGTGGTCAAACAGGAGATGGCAAGAATGAAAGTTGACATTTTAGGAATCAGTGAACTAAAATGGACTGGACTAGGTGAATTTAACTCAGATGACCATTTTATCTACTACTGTGGGCAAGAATCCCTTAGAAGAAATGTAGTAGCCACCACAGTCAACAAGAGTCCAAAATGCAGTACTTGGATGCAATCTATAAAATGACAGAATGATCTCTGTTCATTTCCAAGGCAAAGCATTCAATATCGCAGTAATCCAAGCCTATGCCCCAACCAATAACGCTGAAGAAGCTGAAGTTGAACAGTTCTATGACGACTTACAAGAGCTTTTAGAACTAACACCCAAAAAAGATGTCCTTTTCATTATAGGGGACTGGAATGCAAAAGTAGGAAGTCAAGAAACACCTGGGGTAACAGGCAAATTTGGCCTTGGAATACGGAATGAAGCAGGGCAAAGGCTAAGAGAACACACTGGTCATAGCAAACACCCTCTTCCAACAACACAAGAGAAGACTCTACACATGGACATCACCAGATGGTCAACACTGGAATCAGGCTGATTATATTCTTTGCAGCCAAAGATGGAGAAGCTCTATACAGTCAGCAAAAACAAGACTGGGAGCTGACTGTGGCTCAGATCATGAACTCCTTATTGCCAAATTCAGACTTAAGTTGAAGAAAGTAGAGAAAACCACTAGACCATTCGGATATGACCTAAATTAAACCCCTTATGATTATACAGTGGAAGTGAGAAATAGATTCAAGGGATTAGATTTGATAGACAGAGTGCCTGACGAACTATAGATGGAGGTTCATACAGGAGACAGGGATCAAGACCATCCCCAAGATAAAGAAATGCAAAAAGACAAAATGGTTGTTTGAGGAGGCCCTACAAACAGCTGTGAAAAGAAGAGAAGTGAAAAGCAAAGGAGAAAAGGAAAGATATACCTATTTGAATGCAGAGTTCCAAAGAATAGCAAGGAGAGATAAGAAAGCCTTTCTCAGTGATCAGTGCAAAGAAATAGAGGAAAACAATAGAATGGGAAAGACTAGAGATATCTTCAAGAAAATTAGAGATACCAATGGAACATTTCGTGCAAAGATGGGCTCAATAAAGGGCAGAAATACATATGGACCTAACAGAAACAGAAGATATTAAGAAGAGGTAGCAAGAATACACAGAAGAACTGTACAAAAAAGATCTTCATGACCCAGATAATTACGATGGTGTGATCACTCACCTAGAGCCAGACATCCTGAAATGTGAAGTCAAGTGGGCCATAGGAATCATCACTATGAACAAAGCTAGAGGGTGTGATGGCATTCCAGTTAAGCTATTTAAAATCCTAAAAGATGATGTTGTGAAAGTGCTACACTCAATATGCTAGCAAATTTGGAAAACTCAGCAGTGGCCACAGGAGTGGAAAAGGTCAGTTTTCACTCCAATCCCAAAGAAAGGCAATGTCAAAGAATGCTCAAACTACCACACACTTGCACTCTAGCTCAAAATTGGAGAATACTCAAAATCCTCCAAGCCAGGCTTCAACAGTATGTGAACCGTGAGCTTCCAGATGTTCAAGCTGGTTTTAGAAAAGGCAGAGGAACCATAAATCAAATTGCCAACATCTGTTGGATTATCAAAAAAGCAAGAGGTTCCAGAAAAACATCTATTTCTGCTTTATTGATTGTGCCAATGCATTTGACTCTTTGGATCACAATAAACTGGAAAATTCTGAAAGAGATGAGCATACCAGACCACTGGACCTGCCACTTGAGAAATCTGTATGCAGGTCAGGAAGCAACAGTTAGAACTGGACATAGAACAACAGACTGATTCCGAATAGGTAAAGGAATACGTCAAGGCTGTATACTGTCACCCTGCTTATTTAACTCATATGCAGAGTACATCCTGGGAAACTCTGGGGTGGAGGAAGCACAAGCTGTAATCAAGATTTCCGGAAGAAATATCAATAAGCTCAGATATGCAGATGATACCACCCTTATGGCAGAAAGTGAAGAAGAACTAAAGAGCCTCTTGATGAAAGTGAAAGAAGAGAGTGAAAAAGTTGGTTAAAACTCAATATTCAGAAAACTAAGATCATGGCATCCAGTCCCATCAGTTCGCAGCAAATAGATGGGGAAACAATGGAAACAGTGACAGACTTTATTTTCTTGGGCTCCAAAATCACTGCAGATGGTGATTGCAGCCATGTAATTAAAAGACGCTTGCTCTGTGAAAGAAAAGTTATGACCAACCTAGATAGCATATTAAAAAGCAGAGACGTACTTTTTTTTTTTAATTTAATTTTATTTTTAAACTATACAATATTGTATTAGTTTTGCCAAACATCAAAATGAATCTGCCACAGGTATACCTGTGCTCCCCATACTGAACCCTCCTCCCTCCTCCCTCCCCATACCCTCCCTCTGGGTCTTCCCAGCGCACCAGCCCCAAGCATCCAGTATCGTGCATCGAACCTGGACTGGCCACTCGTTTCATACATGATATTATACATGTTTCAATGCCATTCTCCCAAATCTCCCCACCCTCAGAGACATACTTTGCCAACAAAGTTCCATCTAGTCAAAGCTGTGGTTTTTCCAGTAGTCATGTATGGATGTGAGAGTTGGAATATTAAGAAAGCTGAGCGCTGAAGAATTGATGCTTTTGAACTGTGGTGTTAGAGAAGACTCGAGAGTCCCTTGGACTGCAAGGAGAGCCAACCAGTCCAACCAATATTTAGGAAATCAGCCCTAAATATTCACTGGAAGGACTGATATTGAAGCTGAAACTCCAATACTTTGAGTACCTGATGCAAAGAACTGACTCATTTGAAAAGACCCTGATGCTGGGAAAGATAGAAGGTGAGAGGAGAAAGGGATGATAGAGGATGAGATGATTGGATGACATCACCGACTCAATGGACATGAGTTTGAGTAAACTCTGGAAGTTGGTGATGGTCAGGGAGGCCTGGCATGCTGTAGTCCATGGGGTCACAAAGAGTTGGACACAACTGAGTGACTGAATTGAACTGAACTGACTTAAGCCATTAAAACTTTTATAGAATGAAGCAATTTAATGCACGATCAACCTAAAAATATCAATAGCTGTCTTACATATCAGAGCTGTGAATAATCAATTTATAAACCATAATGAGAAAATAAGAGATCTTGATTGTAACAGAAGCAAAAGTCTCAAAAACATTTAAGAATAAGGATAATTAGGAAAGTTTAGATCCTATAAGGAGAAAAATACAAAATGTCATTGAAGTAAACAAAATAAGATTTAAATAAATTCATTTGGCTCCGATTTCCATTTTCTTCATTGGAAAATATTGTAAAGATGTCATTTCTTTCTAAATGAAACTCTAAATTCAATGTCCTCTCAAAGAGATACTTTTGGAAATTAATTATTTGACTTTGAAGTTTACATGTAAAAGAAGTCCAAGAATAGCCAAGAAATTTTGAACATAAAGAACAACAGGTCATCTACCTTACTAGATAGTACAGTCCTATGTAAATTTATGCTAACAATAATATTTTGATATAGTTCGGAGACAGAAACATGTAAATATGACATGGTAGTACTTTACAGGGAAAATTCACATTTAAAATTAGTGGAAGAAATGTTATGTATTACATAAATGCTGTTCAAAAATTAAGTATGTAGACCAAAAAGTAGTAGTTTAGAGGTAATGTATATTATTTTGTAATTTTCTAGTTGGTTTATTCATCCTCTGTTATTAAACTTTAACTTGGCATAAACCTATTAGAAGGCAATTTTATGCTAACTAATGATTTAAATGCTTATATTTTACCCTGTCATTTTTATTTTTAGAAATTTACTTTAAAAATGCTCAAAAAATCCCCTTGCATTAGGCACTGTTCTAAGAGTTGGTTGTAAAATAGTGAACAAAGCAATAATTCCTTGTCTAATCAATTCTGCTTTCATTGGGCAGACTGATAATTGAATAAGAAGCCAGCCAGCCAGAGTATATAATTACAAACCATGATAGAATCTGATGAAAGAGCATAATAAAGGAATCACACATGCATATACATGCATTAACACAGCACATACACAGACAAAATGCAAACAATTCCAACTGCGAGATGTTTGTCAACATTATGCTCATATATAATGAGATAGACTTAGGTTAGTAACATGAACATTTCTCTGAATAATAATATCAGTGAAAAAAGTTTCCAAATAGTGTATATAGTCTGTTCCTAATTGTTTATGTCATATGATTCTTAGCTCTTTCTGGAGCATACAATCATTTCAGTATCTTCTCTAAAGATTCTTAACTTATCCTTTAAGCAAGTGTTTCAAACTGGGACCAGAGACTTCACATATCATGATTAGTTTTTTGAACAGACTGCCCCACAATATTTATCACTGTGCTTTGAAACCAAATGAGCAATCAGTGATCTGATGAGAAAAATACAGTGGTAGACAATGAGTAGCACATAGCTAGGGGCTATATATAGCAGTTATTTATACGGGAGGGATGACAAGATATAAAGGGTGAAGGGAAGAGTTCTTGTGCTGTCAGTACCTCCTTGTTGTTGTCGTTCAGTCGCTCAGTCGTGTTCGACTATTTGCGACCCCATGGGCTGCAGGACGTCTGACTTCCCTGTCCTTCAGTATCTTCTGGAGTTTGAGTAAACTCATGTCCATTGAGTTGATGATGCCATCCAACCATCTAATCCTCTCAATTCTCCTCCTCCCCTCAATCTTTCCCAGCATCAGGATCTTTCCCAATGGGTTGGCTCTTTGCATCAGGTGCCCAAAGTATTGGAGCTTCAGCTTCAGCATCAGTCCTTCCAATGAGTATTCAGGATTGATTTCCTTTAGGATTGACTGACTTGATCTCTTTACTGTCCAAGGGACTCTCAAGAGTTTTCTTCAGCACCATGGTTCAAAGAATCATTTCTTCGGTGCTCAGCCTTCTTTATGGTCCAACTCTCACATCTGTACATGACTACTGAAAAAACCATGGTTTTGACTGTATGTACCTTTGTTGACAAAGTGATGTCTCTACTTTTCAATATGCTGTCTAGGTTTGTCATAGCTTGGAAGAAATTCCAAGGATCAAACGTCTTTTAATTTCATGGCTACAGTCACTCTCTGCAGTGATGTTGGAACCCAAAAAGATAAAGCCTGTCACTGTTTCCATTTTTTTCCCCATCTATTTGCCATGAAGTGATGGGACCAGATGCCATGATTTTAGTTTTCTGAATGTTGAGTATTAAGCCAGCTTTTACACTCTTCTCTTTCACTTTCATCAAGAGGCTCTTTAGTTCCTCTTTGCTGTCTCCCATCACCATGGAATCCCAGTTTGTAACTGGAAATTAGGATTAACATGTATATCCCTTGGATGGGTGAGTGGAGGAGCATTTTCAATATACTTCTTAGCCTCCTAAATTAATGGTGGAGTATCTTGATGCTGTTTGCATTTTCGTTCTGTGACAGAAATTGTATAAGATGTCTACTTCTGTAGTATTTAATAGAATTTATCATAAAGGTATCTATACCAATTTGCCTTTATTTTTAGAGAACTGTTTGAAATTATATAGTAAATTAATTTCTTTATTATTTATAGATCCATCTATTTTTCTGTATTTATTTTTGTGAATATTTTGAGGTGTTGCTTTTTCCACATGAGTCTATGCAGTTCAATTTCATTTTCAAATTTTTGACTGCAAAATTGTTTAGAGTATCCCATTTTTAAAATCTATTTCTGAACCTTAATTTTGTCTCTTTTTTTATAAAACTATCTCTTATACTGAAAATTTTATTCTTAGTAGCATTACAACATTGTGTAATTTTCTGTATCTTGCAATATATATTGTTATTTCCTGGACAACTTTTATCTACATGACATAAAATAGTTTTAATATTAAAAAAATCTGATTTTTACTAACAGAAATACATTGTTGTTCAGTTGCTCAGTTGTGTCTGACTCTTTTTGACCCCATGGAGTGCAGAATGCCAGGCTTCCCTGTCCTTCACCATCTTTCTGAGCTTGCCCAAACCGTGTCCATTGAGTCAGTAAAGCCATCTTTCAAAAGTGAAGAGAAACTAAAGAGCCTCTTGATGAAGATGAAAGAGGAAAGTGAAAAAGCTGGCTTAAAACCCAATGTTTAAAAAACTAAGATCATGACATCTGGTCCCATCATTTCATGGCAAATAGATGGGGAAACAATGGAAACAGAAATATAATTGCTGATTATTTAAGATTTTTAAGTTATCTTGCTCTGAAAATAATCCTACTGAGAATATAGAGTTTAGATTTTTTTTTTCAAAATTTCCCAAAATGCTTATTTGTGAGTTTTGTTAGTAGTTTATATATGATTATATGTTTAATTACATATTCTTTTCCATTTATTTTCATTTTTATGGCTTGCATTTTCTTATTTTTGACTAAATTTTATTTTCTGTAATATATAAAACATTGATATGGTTGAAAAAGCAAACTTTTCCTAGTATCTAGAAATGCCAGTCTATGGAATTCCATTAATTCCCAGAATGAAAGGTGATATAATGTGTGCTTACTCTTTTGCTATCAGTGTTATAACTTCTTGACAAGAGTAGATTTTTTTTTCCTTTTCTTATAGCCTCATTCTTTCTTTCATGAGAATATTTTTAATAGTACATTAGAAGTTTTATAGTTGTATTACAAGAGGCTTTCAGGACTTCTAAGCCATCAGGTTGCTAGAATAGGATCTCTCAGGACTGTGTCTATCTCTAGTCTCAGAATTTAGGACAAGCTTTCTGCTTCTTAGTTTCTTAATAAATGGCTATTGAATGAAGACATAAATGATCCATTTCTAAGCTATATATTTCTTATCACTAAAGAACAGGGTTTCTTCACAGTGATGTTACTGACATTTTGATTGGAATGATTCTTTGGTGTAAGTGCTGTCTTTTGCATTATATGATATTTGGCAGCATATCTGACCTCTGACTACTAGATGCCAATAGTCTCAGTCATGGCATTCAAATAATTCTCCAGATATTGTTAAATATCCCTTGAAGGAGAAATTATTCCCAGAAAAATTGATACTAGACTATGTAAGAATATGTTTTGTTATGTTGATAATGAAAATATTTTTATACTTTGGTCAGCATGGTTGATGTTTGTGATGAGAAAGAAATTACATGTGGTTAATTCTTGACTTTATCAAATCTCTCCATGACACTTCATTGAGGAGTACCTATGCCAGAGAAAGGTATCCCTCTAAACCCCTTATAAGTGATAAAAACAGGCCGATGGGCTTCAGGAAACACACTTTCTGCCACATGACTGTGATCAAAACCGCTTAATTTAGAGAGCTTTCCTGCCCAGCATCTTTTTGCACTCTTTTTTCTCTTCTGAGACAGTCAGCATCGCACTTGCGCCTCCCAGCACAAGTCGACCACAGCACCGACTTCCGTAAGACACTTCGTGTCAGTCTTAAATAAGCAGTTGGACACAGCTATATGACAAGGATTTATCGGTTCTCGTGACAAAAGAAATGAAAACTCCCGCTGCAAAAAGTCTGATAACCCCATTAGTGAGGTTTGTACAGTCATTAATGCAGCTTTCACGTTTTGGCCAAAATATTCACTGTTTTCCTCCATCAGTGTATCACTGTTTCTACTGACTGATATTTTTAAACCCATCAATTATTTAAGAGGAAGAGAAGCATTATTAATGTGTCAGAAATAAACTCTTTTGGAGAAAGTATTCCTCTCAGAGAAAAGCTGGGGGCAAATACACACAGAGAGTCAGGAACCCCTGACTCTTACTAAATTCCTTAGCAAAGCATAGTTTTTGTTTTAGCCAGCCAGCATCAGTTGAGTGTAAATTTTGCACTTTGACATACCAATGAGACACAGGGCATGTCTCACTAGTAGCTTGTCATTAGAATGGCAAAAGTAGGGCATTTTTGAGCGTGAAAGGAACACTAGTAATAAATGCACTGGATAACGGGCACAACCAAGAAGGTCCAAGGAAACCAAGATGAACTGGCTCCAGATTTTATAATAAAATGGGGGATATAAACCATCCAATTGACCAGATTTTTCTGGCCTTGCACTTAGAGGTAGAACAGACAAAATGTTTTGACTTATTTGGGGCAGGCAGAAGAATGCTAACTTCCTGTGTGCTGGAGACAGGGTGGGAGGAGAGACCATTGGTGGGAGATCTCAGAGTAACAACTGGCCATTGTCTGAGGACTAGCTGTCTGTTATCCACATGAAATGGAGCATGGCCCCATACTGTGTCTCATAGAGTTCTCACAACCTTCTAAGTGAAACAATGCTTTACAAACCAAATGCTGTAACATGCTGTAACTTAGTGATGCATTGCTGATATTGTCATTAAGGCTAGAGGAGTTCAGTTCAAAGTTACTTATTGAGCATGTCACATGTGTCAGGTGCCTTTCATCAGGACTCAAAGATAAACAGACTGCTTCTCTTCGTAAAGTGGACAATCTGTGGAAGGAGACTGCAACATAGGGAGTTTTCACTTTAGGGGAGCTGGGCTTCCTTGATGGCTCAGATGGTAAAGAATCTGCCTGCAATGAAGGAGATCTGGATTTGATCCCTGGGTCAGGAAGATCCCCCAGAGAAGGAAATGGCTACCCACTCCAGTATTCTTGCCTGGAGAATTGCATGGGCAGAGAAGCCTGATGGGCTACAATCCATGGGGTCGTAAAGTGTCAGACAAGACTGAGCAGCTAACAACCCATACCATCATATCACGTGCATACATGAGTTCATGAGTTCATAAGTTCACTGTATGAATTACATCATCATTTTCTATTTTCTCCTTCTGTATTTTATGGATAATAAAAATAATAATTGTTTCAAAGACCTGTATCTACTTTCATCGTTGCTTCTTCCCAATCTACCCTTCTACTCCTGCTTCTATTACATAAATTGCCATACAGGTAGTACCCATTCCAGGGTACTACCCTGGAAGAGTCCTCAGAGAACATCTAGCTTAACTCTTATTTCTTAGAGAGACACTGTATTTCCGGATGATGGTAGCAGGGGCAGATGTGGGGAGGGTTTGTAGGAGAGCAACTGAGGTCACCTGCCTGCTTATTACATAGCTGTTATTGACTTTCACCACAATACTCTTCCCCTGCCATGCCCACCCCCCCCCACCATGTTTTTCCACATCTTGAGTTTTAGTCATCCCCTTTGTTCTGGAATGTTAGTGATTATGGTTACTGTCCTTAAAAAATCTGTGGTCCAGGATACTATGAATATAGTCACTTATAGGAGAAATGGGTGCTTGTCCATTTCCCTGGGCATGCACTGAGGAATTGATGCTTTTGAACTGTGGTGCTGGAGAAGACTCATGAGAGTCTCTTAGACAGCAGGGAGGTCAAACCAGTCAATCCTAAAGGAAATCAACACTTAATATTCATTGGAAGGACTGATGCTGAAGTTCCAATATTTTGGCCACCTGATGCAAACAGCTGACTCATTGGAAAAGACCCTGATGTTGGGAAAAATTAAGGGCAGGAAGAAATAGGGACAACAGAGGATAAGATGGTTGGAGGTTGGATGGCATCACTGATTCAATGGACACGAGTTTGAGCAAACTTCGAGAAGTGAAGGACAGGAAGTCTGCTGTGCTGCAGTCCATGGGGTCTCAAAGTGCTGGATGTGATTTAGCAACTGAACAACAACAATTCCCTCAGAATCCTTTTTGCTTAGATGGTTAATGTGGGCCCTTTGCAGCCTCTGGCCTTGACCATCTCTTTTTATTAACTAGGTTAGGTTTTTACATTTCCAAGAAAAGTTGAGCTATCAATATTTATTAATTATTGTAGATTAATTATTAATTCTCATGGAGCAATTGTGATTCATTTTGATGAAAATCTAAGCTCTAAAGAAAAACTGGATGCTGTTAATATTCTCATTGCTGAGCAATAGGCTATTTTCTTTTGAATCTCTGACTGAAAAATAAAATGACATTTGGAACAGTTTTTTTTTTTTTTCTTAGAGCTGATTAATGTCATGGCCAAGATTTATTTCTTGGCTGAAGCTTCAGGGCAGATGGATCAGGCAAAGACACAGGGAATATTAAGTTACTTGGCATCCTTTTATCAAACTCGTTGACATATTTTTTGACTCAGGGAATATCCTCTTAAGTTCACACTTGGGTATGACAGGTTGGAGTTGACTAAAATATAAATTCGCAAGCTCTCCTGGTATAGCAGATGAGTCTACAGACTAGCTATTAGTAGGTACAAACTAAAGCAAGTGTTTCATCAAGGTGGAGAGCATGTGCTCTGGCCAAATTGAGTGTGTGCTAAGTCGCTTCAGTCGTGTCTGACTCTTTGTGACCCTATGGACTATAGCCCCCAAGACTCCTCTGTCCATGGGATTCTCCAGGCAAGAATATAGGAGAGGGTTGCTATGCCCACCTCCAGAGGATCCTCCCAGCCCAGGGACTGAACCCGCATCTCTTATGTCTCCTGCATCGGCAGACGGGTTCTTTAGCACTAGCTGTCTGTGCTTAATTCCTGATCCAGTGTTCCAGTTACATAACCATAAAAAAAGTTAATTTTGCCGCCTCCCCTGTAGAAGGGAGTTGATAGCATTTATTGAACAGGGCTTTATCAGGCTGTTCTGAGAGTTAAATTAGTGACTGCATAGGAAGCCCTTAACATGGTGCCCAGTACACAATAAACACTCAAACAGGGTTCAGATCAGATCAGATCAGTCACTCAGTCATGTCCAACTCTTCGCGACCCCATGAATCACAGCACGCCAGGCCTCCCTGTCCATCACAAACTCCCAGAGTTCACTCAGACTCACATCCATCGAGTCAGTGATGCCATCCAGCCATCTCATCCTCTGTCATCCCCTTCTCCTTCTGCCCCCAATCCCTCCCAGCATCAGAGTCTTTTCCAATGAGTCAACTCTTCGCATGAGGTGGCCAAAGTACTGGAGTTTCAGCTTTAGCATCAGGGTTAGTTGTTATTAAATACCTAGTCTTGTCAAAGTTGTTCCAAATCATCCTTTGCCACAGGCCTCTTTTAATTACTTTCTTTCATGTCCTTCACCTTTCTCTGGTGCCATGGAAAGATTAGATGTTTAGAAGCTGACAACCCTGGCTCCAAATCCTGACAGTTACACTTGCTAACAAAGTGACTGGGGCAAGATACATAACTGCTTAAACCTTTGTTCCATGTCTATAAAATTTAGACAGAGTAAACCAATCTTTGCCTTAGAGCAGAAGTTCTTAAGCTGGATGGACCCTCAGCTCAGGCCACAACCCCTCTCATTGTTATGACGGACTGCTTCTCAGCTTTCAGACTTATGCAGCTCTTCCTTGGAGAAGTTTTCTCTGCCCCTCTGCCTATTTCTTATTACTGCATTGGTTTTATTACCATCAGAACACGCATTACAACCTGTAATTGTAGCCTTGTTTGTTTCCTTATACTCCATATCCTATCAGAATATAAGGGCTCTGAGTGAAGAAATATTGTGCAGGATCTAGCATGTTATCTGGCACACAGTAGGTACAATAAGTAAATGTTAGTTGCATGAATGACTTTTGCTTTTTTTGCCTTTTAAAAAAGTTTTTGATTGGAAGATAATTGCTTTACAATATTGTGTTGGTTTCTGCCATATATCAACATGAATCAGCCATAAGTGTACATATGTCTCCTCCCTCGTGAATCTCCCTTCCACCACCCCCACCACCCCATGCCACCATTCTAGGTTTTCACAGAGCACCTGATTTGAGCTACTTGCTTCATACAGCCATCTATTTACATATGGTAATTTATGCATTTCCATGCTGCCCTCTCAACTTGTCCCACCCTCTCAGTCCCCTACTGGGTCCACAAGTCTGTTCTCTCTGTCTGCATCTCCATTGCTGCCCTGCAAATAGGCTCATCAGGACCATTATGCTAGATCCAATTATATGCATTAATATATGATTTTTTTCTCTTTATGACTTACTTCACTCTGTATAATCAGGTTCTAGGCTCATCCACTTCATTACGACTGACTCAAATATGTTCTTTTATGGCTGAGTGATATTCCATTTTATATATGCACCACAACATTTTATCCAGTTAATGACTTTTTCTTAAGTGTCAATGAAAAAATAAATAACTGAGGAAAATACCAACCCCCTTAACAATAATAAGACTTAACTTATGTGGCAGCCATACAGGAATGGAGCAAATTCACAGGTACCTTGCCAGGCTTCCTCTCCTCCTTGTAGGGTCCTTGCCAGCTTACACACAGCTGGGATCCCCTTGCTTCCTGCTTCTGGATATCATGGACTTTTTCCTTAGCCAGGGTAAAAGGCTCAGGTTAAAATCTTCTGATTTCTCTGTCTCCTTACTCTGCATTGGTTTCTGAACATCATACACATTTGTATGAACATTGCTGATCAACAAAGAATAGAACCTCCCACTTTCCAGAGCATCTTATTTTCCCTTCAGTGCTGGATATTCTTATTTTTCAAGACTCTACTCCTTCATCATATCAAACATGTTACAGTGAATTAAGATCCTGCATTTACTTACTGTAAGATATATTAGAAGAAGTTTTTATAATTTGCTCTTGGAATGTTTGGCTCTGACTAACATTTCATTTTGATTAGCTTCTACAAGAAAGAGAGACATGAGATCTATCAATATAGACAGACAGCTTTACAGTTATGAAGGAGGCAGAGTGAATAAATAATTACCCAAGTACTCATTAAATCAGTGCCTTTAGAGTTACTGTTTTTGGATTTTACTTCAGAAATAATTTTGGTAGGACATTTACCTTTGATTCTTAAAAGCCTATGGTTTTATTGTTTAGAGTTTCTAGATTTATTAAATGGTGTTGTTGAGTCACTGAGTTGTGTCTGACTCTTTGCATCTCCATGAACTGCAGCATGCCAGGTGTCCATGTGTTTGGAAGGCCGTGTATTGTGTCACTTAAAGAAATGAACTGCTTTATGAAGTAACAAGCTAGGCATTGCTAGGATTTGTGCTGGCTTTATGGAATGTTATTACCTCCTTGGATTTTGTGAACCACACAGTATACTGTCAGCTTTAACAATCCTGACCTTGAAAATATACCCAAATACTGATTTTCCAAGCTAAGAAAATATATACATTTGGTATGTTGAGCTATGATGATAGTTTGACATGATTTTGACAGCTGAGTCTGTTGATCTTTCTGGCTCACACTGCAAAGGTCCACTTCAGCTAAGCAAGGGCCCTAATGTCTGTGCAGGAATTGCAAGTGGTTTTGCATGTGAAAACACACACACACAACTGAAACTCTGCAGAAGAGGTTTGGGCCCAAATTGAATTCTGCCCACAAATCTGATGCAATTTCATGGTCAAAATACATTCTGTCAAAACTGTTAAGGATTCATTTTCTCCTCAAAATGAAACTGTTGGGGGATAATCAAGTCCTTTTTGCTTAATATTGTATCTATTGAGAGGGAATGAGTTTAAAGAAATTTCTGATGATTCTAAGGGAAACATGTTCTAGTCATTGGGAAACACACTGTAGGTGGCTGAGTAGAGTTAGATGCACTAGCCCTGTTTTTTCTGGAGTTCTGTGATTGCCAGTAAAGTGTTGGTCACTCAGTCGTGTCTGACTCTTTGTGACCCCATGGACTATAGCCTGCCTGGCTTCTCTGTCCACGGAATTCTCCAGGCAAGAATACTGAAGCGGGTAGCCTCCCTTCTCCAAGAGATCTTCCTAGCTCAGGGATCAAACCCAGGTCTTCTGCACTCCAGGCAGATTCTTTACCATCTGAGCCACTAGGGATTGTTGGTTAAAAACCTGCTAAATAAAAAAGGAGACATGGTCCTCTGGAACTAGGGAATGGAGTAAATGAAAGCTGAGGAGCACTCTCCCTCTCTCTCATGCCTGCACCTCGTTTCTCTCCCTGCTGACTGGCTTTCCCTGTGACTCAGAAGAGCTGGCAGGAGGTGTCCACCCCACACCTTTGAGGTTTACAGCTTCTCTATTCCAGATACCAGACCACACTGGGATTGAAATCTCTAGTCACAACTTCAAATTCCTAAAAAACGGACTGGGATCTACCCAGGCTGTGTTAGATGTCTACCCTCAGCCCAGGACAAGGAGCTTCCATGTAACCTGACTGCAAGCAGCCCACTTACATGACTTGGGTAGACAGTTCCAAGGAAATACTGTGCCTTTGGCTTACAGCCTTTAAGGAGAACTCCTTAAAAGATGCCCACTACTCTATCCATTTTAAATTGCTATAAAAATAATTGAGATAGGAAATTCACATTCTAAAAAAGAAATTTCATTATGTACTAATCTTGTGCAGAAACACAGGTAATGAAAGCAAAAGATAATGAAAACTCTCTGCATTTTGCCTCAACAGAAAATACAATTAAGCTACTTCCCAAAATAATAATAAACATAGTCTGTCTTTATCTAATGCCTACCATTTGCATGCCTTCAAGCATTCTCGTGATTAACTCAAAGTCAACCTGTGCTGACTTACTAATATTTTGCCACAAATAAGACTGTGAAGCTGGAATGATCCCCTGGAGAGATTTTCAGACAGAGGTGGCTATACCACTGCCCTAAACAATCACCTCTGATACATGGGACACACTCAGAACTCCCAAAGAAAAAGGATGCAAACACATAAGTGCTGACCAAATTAATATTGGATGAAGTTGCTTCTTAGTCTTTGGAGTTTAGATGAGGGGAAAGAATCTCCCTAAACCTGTCCCAATGTACTAAGTTCTGTAGCCACTTGTTAACTCTCTCCACTCCCCTGTTTGCTCCCTGAGGGCTTGCCAGGTGGCCAGGTGGCACTACTGGTAAAGAACCCACCTGCCAATGCAGGAGACTAAGAGACTTGGGTTAGATCCCTGGGTTGGGAAGACCTCCTGGAGGAGGGCATGGCAACCCACTCCAGTATTCTTGCCTGGAGAATCCCAAGGACAGAGGAGCCTAGTGGGTGATGGTTCATAGGGATGAAAAGAGTTGGACACAACTGAAGTGATTTAACATGCAAGCTTCAAATATTTCTAAAATCCTTGGCTGCTTCTTCATCTAAATAGACCTTATCATATCTTGGCAGATTTACTGAAAAACTAGTTTTTATAAATTATTCATTCTTTAATGAGCAAACATTCATAAAGTCCATTCGGTTTTGGTTGCCCCTGGGAATGAGGAAATAGAGAAGACACACTTCCTGCTCAGGAGAGGATCTACTGGACTATTTTCTGATTTAATTTGAACAAATTCTTATCATTATGATTGTCACTAATTTCTTGCTAAGGAAAGAGTTTTCAAGAGAGCTATAGGCTAAGGCTCAGCTGGACTGGAAGCTGCTTTGGTTCAGTTCAGTCGCTCAGTCATGTCCAACTCTTTGTGACCCCATGGATTGCAGCACACCAGGCCTCCCTGTCCATCACCAACTCCTGGAGTTTACTCAAACTCATGTCCATTGAGTTGATGATGCCATCCAACCATCTCATTCTCTGTCGTCCCCTTCTCCTCCTGCCTTCAAACTTTCCAAGCATGAGGGTCTTTTCAAATGAGTCAGTTCTTCGTATCAGGTGGCCAAGGTATTGGAGTTTCAGCCTCAGCATCAGCCCTTCCAATGAATATTCAGGACTGATTTGGATCACAGCCTTACAATAGCTTTGATTAGTCAGATTTGTTTTTGTTAAAGGTCAGTAGTTCTTATCATTTAATTATGAGTCTTGTTTCTGCCAGTTTCTTGTGTGTGTGTGTGTGTGTGTGTGTGTGCATGTACACGCACATGGTTGCTTTGGGTTGACATTAGGGCATAAAGTTTTCACTTCTCCCAAGTATCTGAAATGATTGTTTTACTTACTCTCACCAACCTACTCTCCTTGATCAGGGCTCCTCAGGTACAATCAGATAAAAATATAATTGCAAGAGCTTTTGTGATATTTTGTGATACTTACTTTAAAAGATCAGTCTTCCCAGGTGGCACTAGTGGTAAAGAATCTGTCTGCCAATGTAGAAGACCTAAGAGATGTGGGTTCGATCCCTGGGTCAGGATACATCCCTGGAGTAGGAAATGGCAACCCACTTGAGTATTCTTGCCTGGAAAATTCCATGGACAGAGGATCCAGTGGGGTACCGTCCATGTGGCTGCAAAGAGTCAGATATGAACGAGTGACTGAGCGCGCACACACATACACACACACACACACGCACACTTTAAAAGATCAGGATACAATGGAAGACTTTTATTTGAAGGTCAGCTTGTGACTGATTTGGAAAATAGAAGAAATCGGGCTGAACATCCCTCCGCCTTATGTCTCCCAGGCTGTTACACTCACCTACAAGTGCACACAGTCATCCTGCTCTTCCTTCTCGCCCACGTGATAAGAAGCCCCCCTGCTCGTGTCCTGGACATGCTCCTGTTGGGCTTGGCTCTGTCTAAAACCTCACCTAATAAAACACACAAATAGGACAATATACACATTTGATAATAGACACAAGTCTCTTTCATTTTAAAATTAAAAAAAAGGTTCACCTGTCTCTTCCACAGTTCACTATCTGCACCAGCCACAGCAGTGTCTTTTCTCTTCCCCCTGGATGTCTGCTCCCTTCCTGTTCAAGCCTCGGTCAACTCTAAGGCACTTCTCATATCATCACCTGATTGAAACTGTCCTATTGCCTCAGAGTTGCCATGAGAGATGCTTCCATGTCTAACCTTCTTGTCCTTGATTCTGTTCTTGATACTTTTGACCACTGTCACAATTCTAAACCTAACTCCTCCTGATTTTGGGGGCACCATCCACTTTGGGTTCCGCCCTGTTGTTTTTCCAACAGTGAGGTCCTGCGTGTGACTTCCTCCTTACCCAGCTTTCTCACTATGCCATCATTCTAAGTCTCCCTAATCTCTGTCTTCTGTCCACATTTCTCTTCTGGTGCACCAGCCACACGTGTGCAACTCTGGATATTTGTGCTTCCCCACCTGGATACCCCATGAGTCTCAAATCAACATGTCCACTTGGTCTCTCTACTCACACACCATTCTGCCCACATGGGCTCATCTTCCTATGTTCCCTACTGCAGTGAAAAAAACTACTTTAAATTTTCTCAGTCCAGAAACTTTAGAGTCACCCACTTCTTTCTTCATATTCACCCCAAACATTGGGTCAGTTCAGTCCAGTTGCTCAGTCGTGTCCAACTCTTTGCAACCCTATGGACTGCAACACGCCAGGCCTCCTTGTCCATCACCAACTCCTGGAGTTTACTCAAATTCATGTCCATTGAGTCAGTGATGCCATCCAACCATCCCATCCTCTGCCGTCCCCTTTTCCTTCTGCCTTCAATCTATCCCAGCATCAGAGTCTTTTCCAATGAGTCAGTTCTTCTCATCAGGTGGCCAAAGTATTGGAGTTTCAGCTTCAACATCAGTCCTTCTAATGAACACCCAGGACTGCTCTGCTCTAGGATGGACTGGTTGGATGTCCTTGCAGTCCAAGGGACTCTCAAGAGTCTTCTCCAACACCATAGTTCAAAAACATCAATTCTTTGGCACTCAGCTTTGTTTATAGTCCAACTCTCAATCCATACATGACTACTGGAAAAACCATATCTTTGACTAGACGGACCTTTGTTGGCAAAGTAATGTCTCTGCTTTTTAACATTGGGTCAGACAACAGAATTTACCCTTCAGAGACCCTGTGACTTATTTAGCTCTCAATTGTACCTTGGCTGGATTATAAAAGCCACTGTAAGCAGTCTCATTTAATTGATTCCAGTCTTTACCCTTATATCCATCCAATTTCAGTGAAGCCCAGGTAATCTTCCAGAAATGCAAATGTGGTGATGTCAATTCTCTACTTAAAATTCTTTGAAAGTCCTCAATCCTGCAGAGTGAAGCCCATGTTCTTTAGCATTGTTCACACAGAGTTAATCTTTTGCTTATGACTCCCACTTCACTTCCTATCAGCTCCTCACTCTTAGCTTCTCAGCTGCATGCTCTGTGGCTTGAGAAAAGCCAACATTTTTTTTAAACTTATCTTCATCATTTCAATCCATAAGAACTTCATTTCCTCTTACAGATTTGCAAAAAGCAAAATAGCAAGTCTGATCCCCAGTAATATAATCAGCCAATCATTTGCCTCGGTATGAAAATGTCTCAGTTTCTGATGTCCCTGATTATTTCAGCTTCTCTATTCTTGCCCCCATTGCCCGGAAGAGTCATTCAGAGACTGGAGAACTGACAGTGATGAAACAAGTAGGTTCTAGACCTGGAACCTAGCAGACCCACTCATTCATTCTTTTGTCTGATCCTTTTGTGTTGTTCTGTGGAACTTGAAGATTGGTTTCCTGGCTACTTGGTAGTCGATCAGTCCAAGCTCATGGTGGTTACTCATTGATTAGCACAAGTATGTGTTAAGGTTTCAGACCAACGTTATTTTGCATATGCTAATCCCATGCATAGGATTTTCTCCAACTCCATGTTCTGTTTCCCTGGTTCAGCACCTGGTGAACTCACTCGCTTCCAGACGCAGCTCACATGCCTCCTCCTTGGTTCCCCCTCCCTCACACTCCCTCTTCTCAATGACAGTTAATTACTTGCTCAAACCTCACACAGTACCATGCACATCCCTCTTGCATTGCAGTTAACACAGTGTGTGCTGAAGACGACACTGGGTTTCTGTTTCTCTCTCTGTACTTGAATGAATTCTTCATCATCAGTCTCTGAGTTTCCATCATCACTGTCTTCAGTGTCTAGTGTAGTGCCTGCCGTGGAGTTGTTGCTCAGTAAATGTCTATTAGAAGAAATTAAGGGGACTTATGAAGGCAATGACACCCCACTCCAGTACTCTTGCCAGGAAAATCCCATGGACGGAGGAGCCTGGTAGGCTGCAGACCATGGGGTCGCGAAGAGTCGGACACGACTGAGCGACTTCACTTTCACTTTTCCCTTTCATGCATTGGAGAAGGAAATGGCAACCCACTCCAGTGTTCTTGCCTGGAGAATCCCAGGGAAGAGGGAGCCTGGTGGGCCACCGTCTCTGGGGTCGCACAGAGTCAGACATGACTGAAGCGACTTAGCAGCAGCAGCATGTATCCTATTGTCTAACTTAATTTACAGAGACATTTCAAATAGAATCACAAGGCATTGGAATGGACCAGAACCTTTGAAATCACTCGAGAGTGGTGTTAAATGTTTCTTAATGAAAACCTTTAAACAAAGGTACGGGATGAATGAAGGAATATCTGGAAGATTCCACTGGAGCTCTTTTGGTTTCCCAGTGTTGGCTGACCCCTGCAATGCAATTGTAGATTTGATAATGAGCCCTGAGTTGTACAGATTTGCTCTTTCTTTAAGCCCTTTGTACTAGGCTGCCTTGGCCTCTTTAAGGAGAACTCTTAGGCTTGAGTGACAAGTATTTCCCCAGGCCATGGCAATGTGGGACATTATTCAGTTGGTCTCCTCCCCCTCATGCTCCCAGGTGATTGATTTGCTGGCACTATGGTTCTGATAAAATCTCTCCCATAGATTCAGATGCAAGATGGTCTTAGGCATGGCACTACCCACTCTCTCCGAGTGGCAGAAGTCTCCCTGCACTGCTCCCAGGTCCCAGGCCAAGGAGGTGATGGCCGACGACTCCGAGCAGAGCAGTGCCTGGCACCATGCGACTACAGGACTCGCCCCTCTCTGTGGTCCCCAGGATTCAGTTTCTGGCAGTCGACCTTGGGGTTGGCTCTCACTTGTGTCAGTAGTTAGGGGGCCGAACTCAGAGTTAGGGCTACTGAGAATTCTTGTCTCTTTTCTTTCACACCTGGACAGCTTTTTTCCTACTTTTTATTGAAGATGAGATGTTTGGAGGGCATCATCGACTCAATGGACATGAGTTTGAGTAAACTCTGGGAGTTGGTGATGGACAGGGAGGCCTGGTGTGCTGCAGTCCATGGGTCGAAAAGAGTCAGACACAACTGAGTGTCTGAACTGAACTGATAAACATTTCACTAGATTTTTATATTCAAGAGTCAAACAAGGTGTGTTTGTGTTTAAGCATCAGTATCCAGAGCAGAGACTTGTGTTCCCTTCTTCCCCTTCACTCAAGGCAGTGGCAGACCTTCCCACAAAATTCCCCGGCCAGCCCCCTCCCTTCCTCCCTCTCAAAACTCTGTTTCTAATTCCCTCTTCAGGTTCAACCAGTGAATGATCTCAAAGTTTTGTGCTTCACTTTGGGATCCACAAAATGCTGGAATGTTTCAAAGGGGCTTTTAAAAAAAAATTAATTTATTTATTTTAATTGGAGGCTAATTACTTTTCAATATTGTAGTGGTTTTTGCCATACGTTGACATGAATCAGCCATGGGTGTACATGTGTCCCCCGTCCTGGGGCCTCAGAAGCCTCCCCACCCTGACCTAGTCCAGGCCCCAACACGCTTTGTTACCTCATTTGCACTCCTGTCTGGAACACGACACAGAACTGCCTTCATCCTACAGACAGTGTGCATATTTTGAGAAAATTACTCAGCATTTAAATGTCAAGATAATCGAGCCCACAATCCCACAAATAATTACATAAAGGACAGAAATGAGGCATCACCACTGCCCATGCTGCATGGGACCTTCGGGTCCAGCCCACACCTTTCCCAGGTGGAGAGAGGACAGGACGAGAGCTGGATCACATGACTCCACATGGCAGCTCCTGCTGACCTCTCCCGAAGTCATATCAAAGGCCAGTAAGCACTTGTACATCGCACCCTTTTGAAACCCTCAATTTCAACTTTTTTTATTTCCAAAATTATCTTATATCTCCCTCATGCTGAGATAAAAGTAGAAAGGAAATGGATGGTGAGTCTTGAGGAAATATTGTAATGCTCTTTGCGTCCTGACAAGGCAGACATCCTGATTCACTGGTAGGAAAGTCTTGAGGAAATATTGTACTGCTCTTTGAGTCCTGACAAGGCAGATATCCTGATTCACTGGTGGGAAGTAACAAAAGACAGCACAGTTGTGTGTTTGCTTGTTGATTTTTTTTAAAGCTTTTTTTTTAATAATTAAATTTCCTTATTTTTGATTGAAGGATAATTGTTTTACAATATTGTCTTGCTTTCTGCCAAACAACAACATAAATCAGCCATAGGTATACCTACGTCCCCTCCTTCTTGTACCTCTCTCCCATCTCCCTCCTCATCCCCTCATGTTGTTACAGAGCCCCAATTTGAGTTCCCCGAGTCATACAGCAAATTTCCATTGATTGTCTATTTTACATATGGTGATGTATATGTTTCCATGTTATACACAGTTGTTTAGAACCCATCTTGGAGGTAGATCCTGGAGACCAGCAGCCTTGGGCACTGTCTCCTCCGAAAACACCTTCACTGTGTTTCTGAGGAGCTGGGGCACCTGACTCAAATAGTGAAACATTTTCCTGATTTGTCTTTTAATACAGCAGCAGCAGCAACTAGAGATTTTGAAGGGGTGAGGCAACAGTGAGACGAGACCATGGTATTTACACAGTGGCTGGGGGAAGAGTTCAACAGGAAGGGACAGAGCACTGGCATTAAGATAACTTAATCCTCTGGGGTCATTTTAAATCCCAGAGGGATTCTCCCAATTAATTTGTTTTCAAATAAGCAGTTACCTTGTTCTTCAGCAGTAAAACCAAAACAACAATCATATGATTTTATTGTTATGGAAGGCAATATAAATGAGATATATGCTAGGTGCCAAGCTCCATGATGGACTCAATGGGAAGACTAAACTCCCACAGGCCCTGATTAAGAATATCAGCAAAACAGGGCACACAGAGTCTGTAACACTTAGCATCAAGGACCCAGACTGCTTCAGACAGTAAGAGAGTGAGGTCTGTGCCTGGTGATTAGCATAATCTTGGACTTATGACTTGAGTAGGTCTTCTATGTTGTGGGACTTTACAACCTTGTATATGATGTTGCCTCCTCCTGGGGAGATTTTCATAGGTTCGTATAACTCTTACTACTACTACTACTGCTAAGTCGCTTCAGTCATGTCCAACTCTGTGCAGCCCCACAGACGGCAGCCCACCAGGCTCTGCTGTCCCAGGGAGTCTCTAGGCAAGAACACTGGAGTGGGTTGCCATTTCCTTCTCCAATGCATGAAAGTGAAAAGTCAAAGTGAAGTCACTCAGTCGTGTCTGACTCTTTGAGACCTCATGGACTGCAGCCTACCAGGCTCCTCTGTCCATGGGATTTTCCAGGCAAGGGTACTGGAGTGGGTTGCCATTGCCTTCTCCACATATAACTCTTAGAACTCATAAATTACTCCTCTGGAAGAATGAAGTTTGGAACTGATCTGCTTGGTGGTAACCTTCTCTGAGCTTCCTAATCATCCTGTACATCTCCCCATTAGGTCATTAGTGACGAAGCTGCAAATTCTATAGATCATTTCTTGTAAGGCCTCATCCTACTTTATTTATTAGCAGTATTTGACCTAGGGGACTACTTGCCTTCCAGGATACCATAATCTCTTGGTTTGACTCATTCTATTTATCCTTCTGTTTCAGAGTTCTCAGCCACCAGAACTCCAAAAGTTGTAATCTCCCAGTGTTCTTAGAAAGAATTGACACCAGGGGGTGCATTCACAGTGCTCTCTATTAATACATACTTGGTATTCCTGGAATTGTGCAGTGAGTGCCCTGCTATTCTGTATCATGATCATAATGTGGACAGTGCTGGTCTACCAACAGTTACTAGTTCACAAAGAAATAAGAACAGACATTAAGAGATCACACCTAAAAACCTGTAGAGCATTGTGACAGTGTTACTGCATCTATATCTGCAGTTGTTGGGCTCTTCTCATTGTTCATAGTCTAAGCAGGTACAGTTTGGGCATCTTTAACTGGTGATGAGCCACACCTATAGGAGCTGGATACCAGGCATATATAACCAGACCATGTTACCAAGTGTGGTATTTTAAGTGTAAATTAGTCAACTGAAAAGTACATAACATTTGAATCCATTCTTTTCATTGAAAGATAGTTTAAATCAACTATAACATTATCAGATAAATTGTTGAAACTAACTACTTTTGAAGGATTGAAGATGAATGTTGGAAAGAAATATGACTTCCTTTGTTTCATTTTGGATAAAAGTAAAAAATGAATATTCTGAGCCTGCGGAAATTGCTTTAAAATTTCTTCTTCTGTTCTCGTTAGCCTGCCTCTTCAGTCATGAGTGATATTGAAACAAAATGTAGCCACATTTCAGATGTACATTGCCCTCAATGACTACTGCTGTCGTCAATCCAACCTACAGTAGATATATTAACAGCGAGAAGTAAGCTCATTTATCATTTGAAAAAATTATATATAGATATCCAGAGTGTATATGCAAAATGTATGTAGAGATTTTGAAAATGAAGAATCACAATTTCATTAATGTTTTGTTTTGATTAAAATTATAAAACAATAAAAAGTTACAAGTGCAGTGTTCTTATTAATCACCAATATGCATAATTTCAATGTGATGCATCATTTTGGTTGTCTTTTCTCTGTTGTATTTTTTTCTGATTAGATTATTGAAATGGAGTCTTATATTTGCTGAATCTAATAAAAATGTGGTTCGATTTTGTCTGTCTTTACTTTTAATTATCTTTTCTCCTTCCAATAATTTACTTTTGTTTTCTTTCACAAAAGTATCAGTTTGCAAGAGATTGAAGACATATGAGGCGCAGTATATGTCCAGAGTTAATGCAGCCCCTGGAGTTGGACAACTCTTTCTCTGTTCTGTGTATACCCACTCCTGTGCTAATATCATCAAGACTCATTCCTTAAATTCCACTCAAATGCCAACCACTTCTAAACATATCTCTTCAGCACAGACCTCTCCCCTGAACTCAGTCTTACTTGTCCAGTTGCCTACCTGACATTTCCACTAAGATGAGTGAAAATTCCAAAATGGAGCTACTGAACTTTACCCATCCCCACACAAAATGCTGTGTTTGCAAATTTCCTCATCAGTAAACAGAGATATCTTTCTACTAGCTCAGGCCACACAGTCATCCTTCACTCTTCTCTTCATCTCGCGTTCCACACCCACCTATATCATGTTGAAATCATGTTGATTCCACCTGTGAAATACATCCAGAATTTAACCATTTTTTACTACCTCCATATCTATCAGTCAAATGCCAGCATTTACCCATCCGTACCTGGATGACTGCAATAATCTCCTAAACAATCTCTCCTTTTTCTCTTGCCTTATAGTCTCTACTCAGCTCCTCTGCTGAATAAGCCTTTCAAAAAATAAGAACAAAACTTGCTACTCTTCTCTTCTGAAAGAGTGTCTGTTAGTTGCTTAGTCATGTCTGACTCTTTGAAACCCCAGGGACTGTCAGGTTTCTATGTCCATGGAATTCTCCAGGCAAGAATAGTGGAGTAGGTAATCATTCCCTTCTCCAGGGGATCTTCTTGACCTCCCGGGGATCGAACCAGGGATTGAACCAGGGATCATACCAGGTCTCCTGCATTGCAGGCAAATTCTTTATCACCTGAACCACCAGGGAAGCTCAATGAAGCCCCATTGGGATTTAGTCTGGAGTCACTTATAAGGTCATTT
>NW_011494717.1:3296-29980 GCF_000754665.1 Bison bison bison | reverse complement strand
ATAAGGTCATTTATAAAGTCTAAAGTCACTTATAAAGACTGAAAGCTACACATGATCTGTTCTCTTCCTTTGCTCACTCTGATCCAACTGCAACTTCCTTGTTACTCATCAAATGCACTAACCATGCTTCTGCCTCAGAGCATTTACACTCATTGTTTTCTCTTCCCAGAGCCCTTTTCTCCTGCAGATCCCCTTAGCTTGTGCTCCCTTTAGATATTTGCGCTAATGTCATCAGCTCAATGAGATTCTTCCTAGGCCTTATTTAAGTTTGTGCTCCTCTGATTTCTCCTATTCCTCTTCCTAATACCCCCCCCCACCCCATAGAATATAATACTTTTAAATGGACTGTATAATTTGTATTGTAAAGCTTTTCACTAGAATATAAACTCCGGGCAGGACAGTAGGGATTTCATCTCTTAGGTTCACAATCAACTTCCTAGCACCTAGCGCAGAACTTGATACTTCCTATGTGCTTACCTTCTTTATCATAAGATCTATTATTTGGCTGTGAGCCCCTGGTAAAGAGAGAGGGTACCTTATATTTTTGATTATTTGTGCTTACCCTAGTACCTAGCAAAGGACAATGGTCAATGTATATTCACTAACAAATGAATGAAAAGCTGTCTGCTGCTGCTAAGTCGCTTCAGTCGTGTCCGACTCTGTGCTACCCCATAGACGGCAGCCCACCAGGCTCCCCTGTCCCTGGGATTCTCAAGGCAAGAACACTGGAGTAGATTGCCATTTCCTTCTCCAATGCATGAAAGTGAAAAGTCAAAGTGAAGTCTTTCAGTTGTGTCCGACTCTTAGCGACCCCATGGATTGCAGCCCACCAGGCTCCTTGGTCCATGGGATTTTCCAGGCAAGAGTACTGGAGTGGGGTGCCATTGCCTTCTCCGGAAAAGCTGTCTGGAGACCTGCAAATGATGAAGGTATGCCACCAGACCTTGGGTTTTAGTACCTTAGCATGAAGGTGAGACAGCTACAGAGGAAAAACTTTTAGATGAGAGAGACAAATAACAATTCAAACATAGTTCTGGAAAAGAATATATTATTGAGGTTTGGGGTAGAGCAGGTGTGTTTTGAGTTCTGAGCCTTGGAAAGAAAGAGAGAAGCAAGGTTATCTTCAGGTAAGATAAGAACAGATTTTAGGTATGTTTAGTGAGTGTTTAAGCAAATCACCTAGGCTGAATGCACCTCCAATTCTGAGGATTCACCCCGTCAGTAAGAAATCTCTATTCTGTCTTTAGTTCTTCAAATAGTGACATCTAGAAGTAAAAACTCTCACATAGTAAGGAGAGAACCATATCTTCAAAGTATTTGCCTTAAGACAACTAAGTGTTAGACTTGAGTTTCAGGAAACAGAATTCAGCCATTGTATACATGGAAAAGATATATTCTTCTAGCTGTAAAAAAAAAAGTATAGGCTTTTTCTTTAAGAACAAACAGGGGGGAATGATAGCTATATTTGAGGAGGGGCAGTGGTAGATGGGTTATGGAAGCTCATAAAGGCTGCTTCCCTTTCCCTAGATCATAAAGAAATGTTATGACCAGTGTAGTCATTCACACTTTAGTATGAATAAACTTATTTTTGTTTTTCTTTTCTTTTCTTCAGGGAGATTGCACTGTAGACCTCCTCTCTTACAGTATGGATAGCTTTAGGTGTCAACAATCAAGTAAGAACAAGGATACTTCTATTCAGTAAGTGAAAGTACTTCAGTATTCCCCTTCAGATTTCCAAATTTCTGGTCATATTGAATGGTTCACTTTAATCCTGGGGATCAATAAACACAAAAGTTATTGTCAACAGAGGCCTCTAACATTTGAGTACTTGATTTGCACTCTTATTGAATATCTTTAAACACAAATCACTAAGAATAACTCATGAAAAAAAGCTTTAATAATTTGTTGGTGTGTTGTACAACTCTGCTTTTGCCGGGCAGGGCCAGAGTCCAGTGTATATGATATTCTACAATATAAGCTGGGGCCTTACAGGATTAGAGTGTTGTCCTTCTTGGGATTCAGAAGTGCAGATCTATTATTCATCTTGCCTGACATCTATTATCCAGACAGCTGTGAAAATACCAAAACATTGCTTGTATTTCACCACTGTCTTATTTGATATTCTTTTTGTTTCCATTCAGTTCAGTTCAGTCTCTCAGTAGTGTCCCACTCTTTGTGACCCCATGAACCACAGCACACCAGGCCTCCCTGTCCATCACCAACTCCTGGAGTCCACCCAAACCCATGTCCATTGAGTCGGTGATGCCATCCAGCCAGCTCATCCTCTGTAGTCCCCTTCTCCTCCTGCCCTCAATCTATCCCAGCATCAGGGTCTTTTCAAATGATCCAGCTCTTCGCATCAGGTGGCCAAAGTATTGGAGTTTCAGCTTCAACATCAGTCCTTCCAATGAACACCCAGGACTGCTCTGCTCTAGGATGGACTGGTTGGATCTCCTTGCAGTCCAAGGGATTCTCAAGAGTCTTCTCCAATACCACAGTTCAAAGCATCAATTCTTTGCACTCAGCTTTCTTTATAGTCCAACTTTCACATCCATACATGACCACTGGAAAAACCATAGCCTTGACTTTGTTGACAAAGTAATGTCTCTGCTTTTTATTATGCTGTCTAGGTTAGTCATAACTTTCCTTCCAAGAAGTAAACGTCTTTTAATTTCATGGCTGCAATCACCATCTGCAGTGATTTTAGAGCCCAGAAAAATAAAGTCAGGCACTGTTTCCCCATCTATTTGCCATGAAGTGATGGGACTGGATGCCATAATCTTAGTTTTCTGAATGTTGAGCTTTAAGCCAGCTTTTTCACTCTCCTCTTTCACTTTCATCAAGAGGCTCTTTAGTTCTTCTTCACTTTCTGCCATAAGGGTGGTGTCATCTGCATATCTGAGGTTATTGATATTTCTCCCAGCAACCATTAATGATTTATCAAAGGACATTTGCTGTATGAAATGTTTGAATCCAATAAGTTTTGCCTTGTGAAAGGAAAAGAGTCCACCTATGGGCATATCACGTTTGGGAGTCTCATTTTTTTCTCATCTGTATAAAAAGATTTTAGTCAGAGAAACACACTGTCAAAGCCAAGAAATGAAGCATGGATTTTGAAGCATGATGCTTATCTTGGATGGAGAAACAATCTTGGAAATACACTATGGATTTTGAAATATTGACTGTGAGGAACAAGTTGGTGGTTTATAAGTACAGAAAACATAGTGACATAGTATTTGAAACTAAGTCTATTTTTATGAGCCTAGGAGAGATAGTTAGAACAATGAAAACCCCACTAGATATAAGGATTTCTGACTGTAAACAACACACATAAACCTCCTAGGGATGTGTATAAGACAGACATGGGTATATTGTAGTATTTAAATTTGTTTTGTTCAAACAGTATATATTCCTTTGTGGCCAAGCTATGTCTTTGAACTTCTGGTTTACTTTTTTGGCTGAAAGAGAAAGAGGGGAGCGGGGTGGGGGTGGGGATAGAGAGAGGAAGGAAGGAAGAAAGAAAGAAAGGGAAAAAAATTATATTTTTCTGCAATATGAAATGCTTACATACAGTAGGTCATTTCTGGATCCTTTGATTTTTCATAAAGGCTAACACTTACAAAATGCTTGTCATGTGCCAGAAGTTTTCAGATCATTTCATGCATACAAACTATACTAACATATTTGATCATTACAACAATCTTATGGGATAGGTATTATTATTGCCTGAATGCTTGATGGATAAGAAAACTGAAGCATAATTTTCCCAAGCTTAAACTGCTAATAGGGCTTCCCTCACAGCTCAGTTGGTAAACAATCTGCCAGCAAAGCAGGAGACCGGGGTTCGATTCTTGGGTTGGGACGATCCCCTGGAGAAGGAAATGACAACCCACTCCAGTATTCTTGCCTGGAGAATCCCATGGAAAGAGGACTCTGGCTGGCTATAGTCCATGGGGTGGCAAGAGTTGGACATGACTTCGTGACTAAACCACCACCAAACTGCTAATAAGAGGCAGGAGCAGGAAACAGATAAGGCAGCCTGGTGCCAGAATCCATTGTGTATACCATTATACCCAGCTGTCTCTTATTGGTAAGATCAAGGCTCCTTGAAAAGGTGTTTTTATTTTTTGCTGCCAATAATAGTTTAATTTTAGGTAAATCAAGTCTATGAGACTCTGTTTAATGGAAATTCTACTTATTCTTTTATCTCCCTCCCATAGTTCAGTATTTCTTCCCATTTATCAACACTTTAAATTGGATATTTGAGAAAATCGATAAAGTTAATAAGCCTGTAGAGCTTGATAAGGAAAGGAAGATAGAAGACACAATTTACCAAAATTATGAATCAGAGAGATTAAATATATAGACTTTATATTCTGCCTTTTAAGATATTAAGAGAGTGAGAGAGTTAGTCGCTCAGTCATGTCCAACTCTGTGACCTCATGGACTGTAGCCCACCAGGTTCCTCTGTCCATGGAATTCTCTATGCAAGAATACTGGAGTGGGTTGTCATGCCCTTCTCCAGGAGATCTTCTCAACCCAGGGATCAAACCTGGGTCTCCCACATTGCAGGCAGAATCTTTACCATCTGAGCCACGAGGGGAAGCTGTATAGATATTAAAAGGAATGTTATTAAAGACAGCATATCTATATGTTGAAAGCCAACACGAAATGGACAAATTCGTTGTAGAATCAAACTACAAAACTCACCAAAGAAAAAATAGATAACCTGAATTTATTTGAGAAATTGAAATTTTAGTTAAAAACTTCATAAAGGAAATTTTATGATGGTTTCACTAGTGAATTCTGCCACCTATAAAGAAGTAATTATATAAATTCTACACAAATAATTTCAGAAAAATGAAAAAGAAGAAATGCTTCCTAATTTATTTTATGAGGCAAGCCATGCAAAAATACTTGAGGAAATGTCTGAATAAAGACCAATATCTGTAGTGAACATAGAGTCAAATTCTCTAAATGAGATTTTAGCAATTTAAATCTAAAAAAGTATAAAACATATAATACATCATGATCAATACATCAATCATCATGATCAATACATCAATCATCATGATCAAGTGAGATTTACGTAAAAAATGCAGGGCCGACTTAACCTTCAAAGAATGTAATTTATCAGATTAACAAAAGCAGGAAAATACTTGACAAAATCCAAAATCTATTCTGGTTAGCTGCTCTCAGTAAACTAAGAATATCAGGCAATATCCTCAGCCTAATAGAGGGCATCTATGAGAAGCCTAGAGAATTCCATGGACTGTAGAGTCCCATGGGGTTGCAAAGAGTCGGACACAACTGAGTCACTTTCACTTCATGAGAAACCTATGGTGGATATCATACTTAAGGGTAAAAGAGCAAGTACTTTCCCCCCAAATTCAGGAATAAGATAAGTTTGTCAACTTTTCATGATTTCTATTTAACATTACACTAGACACGCTAAGAGTATAATCAGACCCTCAATATTAAAAGAAAGAAAACAAACTGTCTTCATTTTCAAACTCCATCATCATCTATATAGGAAATCTGATTGAATTAAAAAAAAAACACTAGAAAATTATTCAACTGAAATTTCAAAATGCAATTTACCATAGCATCAAACTGAGTGAAATAATTACAGATACATCTGACAAAAGATATGAGAGATCTATGCATTTGAAAATATTAAATATTAAGAGAAAATAAAGACTAGAATACTCAGTATTGTTAAGATATCAACTATTTCCAAATTTATCCATAGATTCAAAACAATTGCAACTCTGGCAAGCTTTTTGTGGAAATTGACATGTGAAAGTTAATTGCAATAAAAATTCTGGCATGCTTTTTGTGGAATCTGACAAGCTGGCTGTAAAATTCATATTGAAGTACAAAGACTAGCCAAGACATCTTTGGAAATGTAAAAGAAAATCAGAGAGTTAATGCTACTGGACTTCAAGTCATATTAAAGAAGCAGTCACCAGACAGTGTGATACTGGCATCAAGATAGGCAAGCTAATCAATGTAACAGAATAAAGAGCCCAGCAGTGGTCTCATACATACGTGGATGGATGATTTTGACAAAGCTCCAAAGACAATTCAGGGAGAACTGGTTATCTTTTCAATAAATGGTATTGGACATTAAAATGAAAACAAAACTTCAATCCATTCCTCTAACCATATGTTAAAACTAGCTCAAAAATGAATCATGGACCCATGGACCTAAGTGTAAAATCTAAAACTATAAAACTTCTGAAAAAAAAAAAGAAAGAAAATATTTGTAAACTTGAGTCAGACTAAGATTTTCCTCAAAAGTATGATCCATGAGAGAGAAAGTTGACAAATTAGACTTCATTAAAATATCTTCATTAAAACATCTTCTTTTCAAAGGAAACTATTAAAAGAATGAAAAAACAGTACATACTTTGTGAGCAAACCTATTTGAAAATTGTACATCTAATAAAGGACAGACACTTCACTAAAGAGGAAATAAGAATAGAAAATAAGCAAATGGACATGAGTTTGAGCAAACTCTGGGAGACAGTGAAGGACAGGGAAGCCTGGCATACTGCAGTCCATGGGGTCACAAACAATCAGACACGACTTAGCAACTGAACAACTAAAAACTCTCTGACAGCATTAGTCATTAGGGAATGTAGATTAAAAGCACAGGCTTCCCTGGTGGCTCAGACGGTAAAGCATCTGCCTACAATGTGGGAGACCTGGGTTCAGTCCCTGGGTCAGGAAGATCCCCTGCAGGAGAGCATGGCAGCCCACCCCAGTATTCTTGCTTGGAGAATCCCCATGGACAGAGGAGCCTGGCGGGCTGCAGCCTATAGCGTCACACAGTCACACATGACTGAAACAGCTAAGTAGCAGCAGCAGATTAAAAGCACAGGATATGACTGCCCTTCTAATAGAAGAGCTAAAAGTTAAGATAGACCATACCAAGTGTGATCAGGATGCGGAATAACAGGAATTCTCATATCCTGCTGGTGGAAATTTAAAATGGTACAGCTTCTTCGGTAAACATTCTGGCAGCTTATTTAAAGAAAAGTTACACGTTTTCCTAACATATGATCCAGCCACTCCTATTTTCCATAATTACCCAAGAGAAAAGTAAGTGCATGTCTATATAAAAACTTATGCACAGATATTCATATCAGCTTTATTCGTAAAAGGCAAGAACTGGATACATGCATGTATATGGCTGAGTTCCTTTGCTGTACACCTGAAACCATCACAACATTGCTAATTGGCTATACTCCAATATAAAATATAAAGTTAAAAACTATTGTGCATGAACTTTACCATTTATATTTTTGTAACTATCTCATATTATGTAACCGTCTCTAATATTAAGGACGTTGTTACGAATTTCACTGCTAAAGAAACAAGGCATGTATACCTGTGGCGGATTCATTTTGATATTTGGCAAAACTAATACAATTATGTAAAGTTTAAAAATAAAATTAAAAACAAAAAAACTGGAAATAACTCAAATGTCCATCAGCACACGAATAGACTCTAAACAAATAGTGGTATATCCATATAGGGAAACACTCTTCAGAAATAATAAATAAACCAGATATTCGTGAGACAACATTAATGTTGCAATTCATCTGAGACACGATTATGCAAAGTGAAAGAATTCAGACAAAATAATACATATTATTTGATTCCATTTATAGAAAACTTTAGAAAAATTAGAACTACTCCATCTGACAGAAATCAAGTCAGTGACTCACCATGAAGAGAGGGGCAAAGAGGAGAGTGATTATAAAAGTCTTGAGGAAACTTTGAGAGATGATGGATGTGTTTATCATTTTGATTGTGATGATGGTTTCATGGATGTATGTTTATGTCAAAATGTATCAAACTGAACACTTTAAGTATATGCATTTTGTTGTAAATTATTTTCAGTGAAGGAGTAAATTAGATGAACAGAACAGAGCTCCTTATAATAAAAGCTACAAAATCAATTACTTTTAGCAGTGCCTTCATTTGAACTTATGTTTGATATGGTGAAATTCTGATAGAAGCAAAATATTTAGTCAGTCTGTGGGTTTGTTCTGGAAGCAGATTAACATGTATTTGGGGGACTAGTTGGCTTCTTGCTCAGCTGATTTAAATTCTGTACTGCAGAGGTGAAGTCATTTGTATGCAGCCTGTGTTCTTCACCAGCAAACACAGACTCTGTAAGTCTAAGAGTAAATCTGAGCAAGCATTCTGCTTGTGCTGTGAGCAATTCGAGTTTTGAATGACCTTGAGAATGAGCATATCTAACCTGCACAGAAAATTGCATCATTTTTTTTATATTTAGGTTAAAAAATGGATTCCTTTTCATCATACATAAGAAATATGTTAATAGTACATTAAAATTTTTTAACAGTATCAATTAATCCAGCAAATAAAAAATTCCCCTATCCTTGGGAAGGATGGGACAATTTTCAGAGTTGATGTTAATTTTTTAACATATGTTTAAATCCAGCCTAGGGGGTTAAACAAGAGTGACAAATTCTTACCATTCTTCTTCACATTACTTTTAAAGCCTCAAAATTGGGTAAAACTAGTATATGTCTAGGCTGCAGTCCATGGGGTCGCTAAGAGTCAGACACGACTGAGCGACTTCACTTTGACTTTTCACTTTCATGCATTGGAGAAGGAAATGGCAACCCACTCCAGTATTCTTGCCTGGAGAGTCCCAGGGACAGGGGAGCCTGGTGAGCTGAAGTCTATGGGGTCGCACAGAGTCAGACACAACTGAAGCGACTTAGCAGCAGTAGCAGCAGCAGTACATGTCTATACGTGTATGTGCTTTATGCACGATTTCCTAATTCTTCTGAGTGTTCTATAGTGGGGTGGATTAGGCACTGCACTAAGACTAACAGTGCCTGGCTTTGATGTCCCAGCTTTGGTACGTTTTAGCTCTAAATTCAGGCAAGTCACTTTCCATAGCTGAGGCACAGATTACTTATGTGTAGCATGAGAAACAAACACATGAGTTGCTAGACTCATCTAGTATGTGTGCCAAAAGTCTAATGTAAGCTGACCAGGGTCAGGCACATTAAAGTATGCAATATCACTAGTAGCTGGACTGCAGAAGTCTTGGGTTGCAAATTAAGCAGCGCAAATGCAGTGCAGGAGCGAGGGTAGGAGTCAGCTTCCTGGAGAAAAATTGATGGGTTCAAATCCCAGCTGCAACCCTCCCAGCTGTGTGGCCTCGGATAAGTCAGCTGTGTGTTCAGTTCAGTTCAGTCGCTCAGTGGTGTCCGACTGTTTGCGACCCCATGAATCGCAGCACACCAGGCCTCCCTGTCCATCACCAACTCCCGGAGTTCACTCACACTCACGTCCATCGAGTCAGTGATGTCATCTAGCCATCTCATCCTCTGTTGTCCCCTTCTCCTCCTGCCCACAATCCCTCCCAGCATCAGAGTCTTTTCCAGTGAGTCAACTCTTCGCATGAGGTAACAAAGTACTGGAGTTTCAGCTTTACCATCATTCCTTCCAAAGAAATCCCAGGGCTGATCTCCTTCAGAATGGACTGGTTGGATCTCCTTGCAGTCCAAGGGACTCTCAAGAGTCTTCTCCAACACCACAGTTCAAAAGCATCAATTCTTTGGCACTCAGCTTTCTTCACAGTCCAACTCTCACATCCATACATGACCACAGGAAAAACTATATCCTTGACTAGACGAACCTTTGTTGACAAAGTAATGTCTCTGCTTTTGAATATGCTATCTAGGTTGGTCATAACTTTCCTTCCAAGGAGTAAGTGTCTTTTAATTTCATGGCTGCAGTCACCATCTGTGTGTATAAGCTGCCAATTTTTTATTTGTAAGTTAAGGATGTACATTGCTCAGTCACGTCTGACTCTTTCCATGGACTGTAGCCCACCTGGCTCCTCTGTCCATGGGATTTTCCAGGTAAGAATATAGGAGTGGGTTTCCATTTCCTCTTCCAGGAGATCTTCCTGACTCAGGGATTGAATCCTAGTCTCCTGCATTTTTTGCATTGGCAGGTAAGTCTTTCCCCACTGGGAAGCCCAAATAGTAAGGATAACCTACCTTAATACATTGCTATAAGGATTAAATAAAGAAATTTTTGAGAATATTAAAGATTTCTCAATAGAAGTTAGCAATTATTATTATGACAAACTATCAATCAAATGAAATTTTTATGTTCAGAAAAAATGCACTTTTGAAAGAAATGATTAAATTTCAGTTGGGTATAAACACTACTGTCTGGATGGCCAAAATTGTTGAACATTTAGAGGTAGATTGTGAAGCTTAAATGCATTCCTTTTAAATGAGAATTTTTGTTCCCTCATTATGTAATAAATCATTTTATTTCTGAGAAAAGATTGATATGCCATATACCAGTTTTAATGAATAAATTTAATATAATTGAGACAGTATACGCTTTAGTCAAATGAATGTTAATCCATCATTTCAGGGTAAACATTATGTATTTAAAAATTGCATTGGGTAGTTTTACTGATACCATGAAAGTTGGAGAAATGAGAAATGATAAAATCCTTAAGTTAATGTCAATTTTTTCCAGTACTTTGCCTGAGAAGATGTGGAATGTTTTCTCAAGTGATAGATCATTACTAAAGACATAAAACAACAGCTATTATAGAACCAACCCTAGCAAGTTTACAGAGTTAAGAAAGGCAATGTTCTTTGGTTCAGAGTGCAGGAATGGAGGGCTTACCAGGTGGCAACTACTAGTAAAGAACCCACTTGCCAGTGTAGGAAATGTAAGAGACATGGATTCGATCCCTGGGTCAGGAAGGTCCCCTGGAGGAGGGCTTGGCAACCCACTCCACCAGTATTCTTGCCTGGAGAATCTCATAGACAGAGGAGGCTGGTGGGCTACAGTCCATGGGTTCACAAACAGCTGGACACAGGCTGAAGCGACTTAGCATGCATGCATGCAGGAATGGTAAGAAGACACACAGGACAGTAAGCAATTAAAATAGGATGAAATGAGCACAGAGTGAAGACAGGTGAGGGAACAGAGGTGGCCCAGAGCAAGGGAGTCTACTCTGTTTATGAAGTTCAAAGACAATTTCAGTGGGGAAATAACTTTCAAGGGTGTATCTCAAAGAGTGAGTCAATGTTTTCCAGAGAAGCAATAAGGAAAAGGAACAAAGGGCGTCTGGTGGGGAGACTGTAATCAGTAAAAATCAAAGAGGGGTGCAAGTGTGGAGCAGTGGGGTAAAGGGATACCTGAGGACCAAACAGTGATGAGCCTTTTATATAAAATATGAAGAATGTTCACTGCTTCAGGCTAAATGGTAATACCTGCTGGTGTCTGGTTCCCTAACTATTTTGGCGTCTAGGAGTCCTTCCTGTGGGTCAAGGTGTTAGTTACTTCAGGGAAATGCTAGATGGGTTAGTTATTTCACGGAAATGCTAGATGGGTTTCTCTCCAGATGAAATGAAAAAAAATTCTCATTTCTCTACATGCAGAGAAAATCTTGATACCAAACAGCTGGTAAGCTTCTTTTGTAGTCCCAAATGTTCCCAGATGTGTGGGGACTTGTGTATCTGCTTGGAACAGAGCATTGTAAATGGCACATAAACGTAACCAAGGAGCTATGTGGGCAAGGCACCAATGGAGGAAACTCCTGGATCCCAGGCATCTTCTTTGCTAGATCTCACAGATACAGAACTTCATAAGAATGTTCTAGCCCTCAGCTATTCTAGAAGCACAAAAACTACCATGATGGACTGCCATCTGCATTATTGATGGGATAAATGAAGCATCGAGGTCACTTGCATCTGACTGTCTCATTGCAGATTTTCAGAGAACCTCTGCTGAGGAATTCCACTCAGGCAGTGTTTGTCATCTTCTCTGAAAGGCAGCATAACACAAATCCAGAAGGAGGTGGCTCTGAACAGAGCTCCCTGTAGATCAGAAAGTTTAACCAATCAGCATGGTTGAACACTTTATTCATTTCCTCTTTTAGGGTATCTGAGCCCTCCTTGATGTGCAGGACTGTAGGCAATGCCAAAACTTGACCCCATCCTACTTCCTGGAGTGACCATATGACTGAGGAGGAAGCTTCACGTGTAGGCAATTGAACATTAACCAGAGATGATCGCTTTGCTGGATGTCCAAGGGAGGGGCAGAGAATCTCCAGGCTGGTAGAACTCAGAAGGGGGAGAGGAAGAGCTCTGAGATATGCTGTGATTAGGGACAGTTTCTTAGAGGAGGTGGCCATAATCTGGACTTTGAAGCTCAGATAGTGCTTAAGTGGATTGAGAAGAGAGTGGGTTGAGAAGAGAGTGGATTCAAGTAAGAGAAAAGATGTGAGCAAGGCCCAGAGGCACTGGCAGAGTCTCTGCCCACCCAGCCGCACCTCTCTCCTATCTGCCCACTTCTCTCGGATCATCTGGTTCAAATATTCTTGAGTTCCTTGCCCTCTATTTCTCTGCTTGTCTCAGTATTCTCATTTGAGCTATTCTCAGTTTGGGGCAGTTTCATCCCTAATGCCCACACTCCCATCAGTGGGTATTTTTGATTGTTGTCACTAGGGGAAAGTTACTGACATCTAGTGGGTTTTGGTCATACTGTAATGCAAAGAATTGGAAATTTTTTTTTTGCAAAAAATGCAAAGAATTATCCAGTCCAAATGTCAATGTATCATCAAGGTTGAGAAAGCCTGAAAATATGTTAGTAGCTCAGTTGTGTCTGACTCTTTTTGACCACACGGGCTCCTCTGTCCATGGAATTCTCTAAGCAAGAATAATGGAGTAGATAGCCATTTTCTTCTCCAGGGAATCTTCTCAGCCCAGGCATCGAACCCCAGTCTCTTGCTTTGCAGGCAGATTCTTTACTGGCTGAGCCACCAGGGAAACCTTGAGAAAGTCTGGTTTATTCTATTTGATTCTGTTCTCCCACTGTCACTGAAAAAGATGATTTTTCTTTCTTCAAACTCTGAAGTCACCTTCAGACATACCTGTAACATTTATTCTGGGACCTGAGCACTAGGGCACCATCTCTCAGAGGAACCTGGTGGGCTACATACAGTCCATGGGGTCATAAAGAATTGGACACGACCTAGCGACTGAGCACAATATCGGATTTGGGTCCACACTGATGAGCTCATCTTAATGAATTACATATGCAGCCATCTTATTTCTAAATAAGGTCACATTTTGAGGTACTGGGGGTTAGCACTTCAGCATGTAAATTTTGGGGGGACACGATTCAGCCTATCACAATATGCTAATCATCTTCTGTTCCTGTAGGTTTTCAGAGCATTTACTCTCTACTTTAGAATTATCATGGAGTCCATGTTATCTGCCTTCACACAGGAGTTTATATCCTGAGATAATTCTTCTGTGGAGCTGTGAGCTTCCTATGGGGAGAGGCTGAGGCAAATAAACATAGAGAGAGATTTTATGAAACTGAGCATAAAACAAATAGTTGAGTGCTTTGAAAATTTCAATTGTTGCAGTAATAAATGCTATCTTTTAAATTCTAAAATTTGTATGCTCACATATTAAAAAATCAATCACATCACTTTGTTGAGAGGTCCTGCCAAGATCCTCATATTTCTTCTTTATTTGAGGGAAAACAAAGCTGATACTTGAATTTGAAGTAATTGAATTACCCCTGTGGCCTGCATTTCACTTTTCCCTCTTTTATTTTACTTTGTTTTATTCCATTTAATATTCATCTACTGAGAGAGTAGCAGTCTGCAGGAAGGAAATCCTTTTATGTAGATAAAAATCTGTGACTGATGGAATTTCTGGAGTGAGGACAAAGGGAAATGTAGATGCACCAATAAACAGCAAACATCTTTTGAAATAATTTATCTAATCATTGTAAGATCTTAGTGACAGTTTTTAGACATATAACTTCATTCATTAGCTTCTTGATATTTCTCTGAGATACTTTGATCTGTCAATTCATTTCATTTCAGCTCCTTGCCTCTGATCTGTCTCACACAAGCTACTTTGCAGCTACCAGAAGCTACAAACTCCCAGCATTTACTGTTTTTTCTTAATTTATTTATTTTAATTGAAGGCTAATTACTTTATAACAGGAGATAGCAAGAGTGAACGTTGACATTTTAGGAATCAGAGAACTAAAATGGACTGGAATGGATAAATTTAACTCAGATGACCATTATATCCACTACTGTGGGCAAGAATCTCTTAGAAGAAATGGAGTAGCCATTATAGTCAACAAAATAGTCTGAAATGCAGTACTTGGATGCAATCTCAAAAATGACAGAATGACCTTTGTTCATTTCCAAAGCAAACCATTCAATATTACAGTAATCCAAGTCTATGCCCCAACCAGTAACGCTGAAGAAGCTGAAGTTGAATGGTTCCATGAAGACCTGCAAGACCTTTTAGAACTAACACCCAAAAAAGATGTCCTTTTCATCCTTCAAAAAGGAGGAAGTCAAGAAACACCTGGAGTAACAGGCAAATTTGGTCTTGGAGTACAGAACACAGCAGGGCAAAGGCTAATAGAGTTTTGCCAAGAGAATGCACTGGTCATAGCAAATACCCTCTTCCAACAATACAAGAGAAGACTCTACACATGGACATCACCATATGGTCAACACTAAAATCAGATTGACTATATTCTTTGCAGCCAAAGATGGAGACTCTATACAGTCAGCAAAAACAAGACTGGGAGCTGACTGTGGCTCAGATCATGAAAGCCTTATTGCCAAATTCAGACTTAAACTGAAGAAAGTAGGGAAAACCACTAGACTATTCAGGTATGACCTATATCAAATCCTTTATGATTATACAGTGGAGGTGAGAAATAGATTTAAGGGACTAGATCTGATAGATAGAGTGCCTGATGAACTATGGACAGAGATTCATGACATTGTACAAGGGACAGGGATCAAGACCATCCCCAAGAAAAAGAAATGCAAAAAAGCAAAATGGCTGTCTGAGGAAGCCTTGCAAATAACTGTGAAAAGAAGAGAAGCAAAAAGCAAAGGAGAAAAGGAAAGATACACCCATTTGAATGCAGGGTTCCAAAGAATAGCAAGGAGAGATAAGAAAGCCTTCCTCAGTGATCAGTGCAAAGAAATATAGAAAAACAACAGAATGGGAAACATGAGAGATCTCTTCAAGAAAATTAGAGATACCAAGGGAATATTTCATGCAAAGATGGACTCAATAAAGGGCAGAAATGGTATGGACCTAACAGAAGCAGAAGATATTAAGAAGAGGTAGCAAGAATACACAGATGAATTGTACAAAAAAGATCTTCAGGACCCAGATAATCATGATGGTGTGATCACTCACCTAGAGCCAGACACCCTGGAATGTGAAGTCAAGTGGGCCATAGGAAGCATCACTACGAACAAAGCTAGTGGAGGTGATGGAATTCCAGCTGAGCTCTTTCAAATTCTGAAAGATGATGCTGTGAAAGTGTTGCACTCAATATGCCAGCAAATTGGGAAAACTCAGCAGTGGCTACAAGAGTGGAAAAGGTCAGTTTTCATTCCAATCTCAAAGAAAGGCAATGCCAAAGAATGATCAAACTAGCACACAATTGCACTCATCTCACACGCTAGCAAAGTAATGTTCAAAATTCTCCAAACCAGGCTTCAACAATATGTGAACCGTGAATTTCCAGATGTTCAAGCTGGTTTTAGCAAAGGCAGAGGAGCCAGAGATCAAATTGCCAATATTCGCTGTGTCATCAAAAAAGCAAGAGAGTACCAGAAAAACACCTATTTCTGCTTTATTGACTATGCCAAAGCCTTTGACTGTGCGGACCACAGCAAACTGTGGAGATTTCTTAAAAAGATGGGAATATCAGACCATCTGACCTGCCTCTTGAGAAATCTGTATACAGGTCAGGAAGCAACAGTTAGAACTTGACATGGAACAACAGACTGGTTCCAAATAGGAAAAGGAATACATAAAGGCTGTATATTGTCACCCTGCTTATTTAATTCATTTGCAGAGTGCTGCTGCTGCTGCTAAGTCGCTTCAGTCATGTTGGACTCTGTGCGACCCCATAGATGGCAGCCCACCAGGCTCCCCCGTCCCCGGGATTCTCCAGGCAAGAACACTGGAGTGGGTTGCCATTTCCTTCTCCAATGCATGAAACTGAAAAGTGAAAGTGAAGTCACTCAGTCATGTCCGACTCCTAGCGACCCCATGGACTGCAGCCCACCAGGCTCCTCCATCCATGGGATTTTCCAGGCAAGAGTACTGGAGTGGGTTGCCATTGCCTTCTCCAGTCATATGCAGAATACATCATGAGAAATGCTCTGGAAGAAGCACAAGCCGGAATCAAGATTGCTGGGAGAAATATCAATAACCTCAGATATGCAGATGACACCACCCTTATGACAGAAAGTGAAGAAGAACTAAAGAGCCTCTTGATGAAAGTGAAAGAAGAGAGTGAAAAAGTTGGCTTAAACTAAACATTCAGAAAACTAAGATCATGGCATTCGTTCCCATCACTTCATGGCAAATAGATGGGGAAACAGTGGAAACAGTGATGGAATTTATTTTTGGAGCCTCCAAAATCACCACAGGTGGTGACCGCAGCCATGAAATTAAAAGATGCTTACTCCTTGGAAAGAAAGTTATGACCAACCTAGACAGTGTAATTAAAAGCAGAGACATTACTTTGCCAACAAAGGTCCATCTAGTCAAGGCTATGGTTTTTTTCCAATAGTCATGTATGGATGTGAGAGTTGGACTATAAAGAAAGAGTGAGTGAAGTCGCTCAGTTGTTTCCGACTCTTTGCGACCCCATAGACTATAGCCTACCAGGCTCCTCCGTCCATGGGATTTTCCAGGCAAGAGTACTGGAGTGAGTGGGTTGCCATTTCCTTCTCCCGAGGGTCTTCCCGACCCAGGGTCGAAGCCGGGTCTCCTGCATTGTAGGCAGATGCTTTACCATCTGAGCCACCAGGGAAGCCCAACTATAAAGAAAACTGAATGCCAAAGAATTGATGCTTTTCAACTGTGGTGTTGGAGAAGACTCTTGAGAGTCCCTTGGAGATCTGACAAGTCCATCCTAAAGGAGATCAATCCTGAGTGTTCATTGGAAGGACTGATGTTGAAGCTGAAATTCCAATACTTTGGCCACCTGATGTAATGAACTGATTCATTGGAAAAGACGGTGATGCTAGGAAAGATTGAGAGCAGGAGGAGAAGGGAACGACAGAGTATAAGATGGTTGGATGGCATCACCAACTCAATGGACATGAGTTTGAGTAAATTCTGGGAGTTGGTGATTAACCGGGAGGCTTGGCGTGCTGCAGTCTGTGGGGTCGCAAAGAGTCGGACACAACTGAACTATTGAACTGAACTGAACTGAATTACTTTACAATATTGTAGCTGTTTTTGCCATACATTGACATGAATCAGCATCAGTTTTTACATTCAGCCTATACTTTGCATGTGATACTTAATAGTTGCTGAACAGGTGACACTTGAACTCTTGATGAAATAGATACAGTCTATGATTTCTAGTCTAATAGAATTTGTGATTAATATAGATGATAATGATCATTTACATCCAACCCCAGACTCCAACTCATTAACCGTTTCCACTTAAAACTTCCTTTCTTCTTAATCAAACTTTTCCGCTCTAACTATAGTCTAAGAGCCTTTTCCATGTGTGCCTCTGGCCAACAGCTGCCTGACTGCATGGTCCAGGCTAACCTTTCTCTCAGATGAAAGTGGGTGATGAGTAAGGAGGTTGAGCAAGAGGAAGAGAATTGTTTTGTCCCATAGTTTGTTCCCTCTAGCATATTGGATTTGGTGAAAGGATAACAGAAAAGGGAAATAATAAGGCTGAAATAAGATGAAAACAGGAAATAGCTATAACATCCAGAAAAATTTGGTTCTGTTCCAATACGAGCTGGAGAAATAGCAGCAGTTACTCATATTGCTCTAATTATGAGCTTTTTTTATACCTCTGAACCATGTTACTCTCTAGCTCCATTTGATAGTCTGGTCAATGGCTAAAAAGAGTAAGGTAAAGACAAATATTTTTTACCAGGAACCTTCTGGAAACGTCTGTATCCTCTTCTTGCTACTGTTATTCAAACATAAGAGAACCCAGTGAGAAATTTTGTATGTAAAAAAAAACCTCATGGTTTAATGGAGAAGTATGTGGGTGATGGAATCCACAGATATGAAATTTTTTCTTTCATCCATTTATGTATAAATGACAAACCTCCTCTGATCTGGGTTCTACACTAGGTACTAAGGTGCCTTATGTATCTGTACCAAAATACAAAAGACAGGATCTCTGCTATCAAATAATTTTTCAGTACACTAAGGCGGCAGTCCCAATCTTTTTGGCACCAAGGACCAGTTTTGTGGAAGACAGTCTTTCCATGGACAGGGGTGGGATGGTTTCGAGATGATTCAAGCTTATTGCCTCTATTGTGATTTGTTATATCGACTCTATTTCAGATCATTGGACATTAGATCCCACAGGCTGGGGACCTCTGCACTGGGAGAAACTGAAAACAAAAACATATATTTATGGCGCAGTATGATAATTTAATAATATTTCTATCAGCACACTGGAAATGAGAACTCAAATCTGCTAGGGGCATCAATGAAGATATGAGGAAAGAGATGTATTTAAGCTGAAATTTGAAGGTTATATAGATATTTTCCAGTAAACAAGCCTGGAGAAGCATTTCCAGCTTAAGAATTCAGTGAACTATAAGGAGTTAAGTTCACTTCAAATGCAAACTATAAATATAGGAAAAAAAAAAAAAAAGCTGGATATGAGTCTGAACACCCAGGCAAAAGTCAGATTCTAAAGGATCTTCTTTGCCAAGCCAGTCATTTTTAGATTTTTATTTTGTAGGAGATAGGAGGTTATTGGTGAATAAAACCTAGAGAAATAGCATGATAATGTTGGCATATTCAAATTATTTCTGTATCAGTGATGTAAGGTCTAATTGGAAGATGAATTTTAAAGACTGCTGATAATCTATAACATCAATAGGCTGAAAAATCTTATAATCATATTATTAATGCAGTAAAAGCAATTGAAAAAATCTAGTGCGCATTAGTAACAAAAACCTCAGTAAACTAGAAATAGAGGGGAACTTCCTCAACTTGATAAAGAATATTTACAAAAACCCTACACCAAAAATCAAACTTGAAACTTTCCTACTGAGCTCAAATAAAGGAAATGAAATCTCTTCTTACCATCCCTTTTCAACCTCATTCTGGAAGTTTAATACAATGAAACAAGAAAAGAAACAAAAACTATACAGTTTAGGAAGGATGAAATAAAATTGTTTTTTATTTTTTTGCAGATGGCATGATCATCTGTGTAGAATCTTTGAAAGAACTGACAAAAAAACTATAGAAACTAACTATCCATTATATCAAGTTTGTAGAATAAAAAGTTAATATAAAAAGTCAAACACTCTCCTACTTACTGGCAATTAACAAGTGGAATTTGACATTTAAAACACAATATCAAACGAGTTGCCAGTCCAGGTTCGATGCAGGATACTGGATGCTTTGGGCTAGTGCACTGGGAAGACCCAGAGGGATGGTATGGGGAGGGAGGAGGGAGCAGGGTTCAGGATGGGGAACACATGTATACCTGTGGCGGATTAATTTTGATATTTGGCAAAACTAATACAATTATGTAAAGTTTAAAAATAAAATAAAATTAAAAAAAAACACACAATATCATAAACATTCTGAAGGAGATCAGCCTTGGGATTTCTTTGGAAGGAATGATGCTGAGGCTGCAACTCCAGTACTTTGGCCACCTCATGCGAAGAGTTGACTCATTGGAAAAGTCTCTGATGCTGGGAGGGATTGGGGGCAGGAGGAGAAGGGGACGACAGAGGATGAGATGGCTGAATGGCATCACCGACTCGATGGACATGAGTCTGAGTGAACTCCAGGAGTTTGTGATGGACAGGGAGGCCTGGCGTGCTTCGATTCATGGGGTCGCAGAATCGGACACGACTGAGCGACTGAACTGAACTGAGTACAGAAAAATATTAAATACTTTTTTATAATTCTAACAAAAATATGTACAAGAGCTACAAGAGGGGGAAAATGCTAATGAATAAAATCAAAGAAGAACTAAATAAATGGAGAAACATTCCATGTTAATGAATGAGAAGGCTCAATATCATCAACATGCCAGTTCTTTCCAACATAATCTATAGATACACTATGGTTCCAATCAAAATTCCAGAAAGATACATTCTGTGTGTCAACAAAAATTACTGTAAATCTATAGAGAAAAGCAAAAGACCCAGAATAAGATACACAATGCTGAAAGAGAAGAACAAATTTGAAGGATTGACACTAACTGACTTCAAGACTTCCTATAAAGCCACAGTAATCAAGATAGTGTGGTGTTAGCAAAAGAAATAGATAGATTAATGGAACAGAATAGAGAGCCCAGAAATATAGATCCATATAAATATATAGTCAACAAATCTGTGGTAAGGGAACACAGGCAATTCAATGGAACAAATACAGTGTTCTCAACAAATGGTGCTTGAACGATTGAATTCCACATGCCAGAAAAAAGAGAAAGAAAAATAGAATCTACACGCAGACCTTATGTCCTTCACAAAAATCACATAAATGTATCATAGACCTAAAATTAAAATATAAAACAATAAAAATCCCAAAAAACAGCACAGAAAAGATCCTAGATGACCTTGGGCTTGGGCTTGGCAGTAATATTTTAGATATAACTACAAAGGTATGAACCATGAAAGAAATGATGAATAATCTAGATTTTATTAAAATTTAAAAAATCCTTCTACTCAACAAAAAGCAATGTCAAGAGAATGAGGACAAGCCACACACAGGGAGAAATAATATGCAAAAGATACACCTCAAAAAGGACTGTCACTCAAAATACGTGAAGAATTTTTAAAACTCAATAATAAAATGGACAACCTGATTTAAGAAAAACGGTCAAAGACATTAACAGATACAGCATAAAAAATATACAGCTGGCAAATAATATATGAAAAGATGCTTCACATCAGTGCCACTGGGGAAATGCAAATTGAAATAGCAATGAAATATCACTACACAACTATTGAAGTGAATTGAAGTGAAAGTTGCTCAGTTGCTTCTGACTGTTTGCGATCCCATGGACTGTAAACTGCCAGGCTTCTCTGTTCATGGAATTCTCCAGGCAAGATCACTGGAGTGGACTGCCATTTCCTTCTCCAGGGAAACTTCCTGACCCAGGGATTGAACATGGGTCTCCTACATTGCTGGCAGAACCTTGACCATCTGAGCCACCCAAATTCAAAACACTGACATCAAATTCTGGCAAGAATGTAGAGCAACAGAAACTCTCGTCCATTACCGGTTGGAATGCAAAATGGTATAGTTACTTTGGAAGAAAGTTTAGCAGTTTCTTACAAAATTAAGCATACTTTTATCAGTAATTGCAGTGCTTGGTATTAAATATTTACATAAAGGAATTGAAAACTTACATACATACAAAAAACCTGCCCATGGATGTTTATGGCAGCCTTATTCATAATTGCCAAAATTTGGAAGCAACCAAGATTTACTTTGGTAGGTGACTGGTTAAATAAACCGTGGTGCATCCAGACAATGGTATATTATTCAGTGCTAAAAGGAATGAGTTATCAAGTCATGAGAGTCTTGAAGGAATTTCAAATGCATAGTACTAAATGAGAGAATGATTCCAACCACATGGTATTCTGGAAAAGGAAGATTATGGAGACAGTAAAAGTTATCAAGAGTTGGGCAAGGAGAGATAAATAAGCAAAGCACAGAAGATTTTCTATGGCATTGAAAGTACTTTGCATGGTACCATAATGATGAGTATGATATATGTCATTACACATTTGTCTAAACCCATCAAATATACAATACCAAAAGTGAATTGCAATGTAAATCATGGACTTTAGGTGATTACAATGTGTCAGTGTGGGTTCATCAGTTTTAACAAATGTCCTTCTCTGGTGGGTTAGTTTGATAGTGTGGAATGTTATTTGTGTGTGAGGGAAGAGGTATATGGGACATCTCTGTACTTTCCTGTCAATTTTGCTGTGAACCTAAACTGTGTCTAAATATATAAAGTTTTAATAAAATCAATCAATCAAGTCTTATTTTTTTAAATTATTTGATGAATGAATAGAATGTCTAGTATGGTTAGTGAGCAAAGCTCTCATCTAGTGACTCCAGTAACATGGGAAGGAAAAAAAAATCATGCTTGGAGGGACTGTCCTCTATGTGGTTAGACAACCTTGGCATTGAAAGCCATGGCCAAGTCTACTGGAAACTATGTAATTGATTCCCCCATCTGCTGTTCTTTTAAATTTCCTATATGAAGAGATCAGAAATATAATTCTCTGGGCATCATAGCTAGCTCCTAGAGAAAGATTCCTTTCTGCAGGAAACCAGTTTAGCCACTAGCCTCTTCTGTCTTATCCTCCTATGACTTTTTAGCTCTCTAATCACAGTCTGTTTTCCAATAAATTAGTGTTGAGACAACTCAGCCCTGAACGTCAACTTGAAAATGTTAGTGTCATGGGGAGAGAGCACTTAATCAGATGACTTGTGATTATTCAACAAAGAGATTTTCTCTGATTAAGACTGCCACCCTTTCTAAGGCACTTGGTCTTCTCTCTTAAAATCTTTGCTTGAGTAGGCTCTGCTGTGGCGAGTTAGCAGCTAGCACAGATGGTTTCCTGAAGGGAACAGAGAGACTTGGCAATACGATGAAGAGAACTTTCATTGTCCTTTCATTGAAAAGGGTATTTTTAAGCAGTTCCCTACTGGCTCTTAAAAGTCATTCTCTTGCATGGATGGACCCAGTGGCCGTCGTACAGAGTGAGTTCAGTTCAGTTTAGTTGCTCAGTCGTGTCCGACTCTGCAACCCCATGAACCGCAGCACACCAGGCCTGTGAAGTAAGTCCCAAAGAGAAAAGCAAATATCCTATATTAATGCATATATGTAGAATCTAGAAAAATAGTATAGATAATCTTATTTGCAAAACACAAATAGAGGCACAGACATAAAGAACAAAATGTATGCACACCAAGGAGGGGAGGGGAGTAGGATAAATTGGGAGATTGGGATTGACACATATATATTATTGACACTATGTATAAATAGATAACTAATGAGAACTGACTGTATAGTACAGGGAACTCCACTCAGTGCTCTGTGGTGACCTAAATGGGAAGGGAATCCAAAAAAAGAGGGGTTATATGTATACATATTCCTGATTCATTTTGCTGTTCAGGAATAACTAACATAACATTTAATGCCAACAAAGGTTCATCTAGTCAAGGCTATGGCTTTTCCTGTGGTCATGTATGGATGTGAGAGTTGGACTGTGAAGAAGGCTGAGGGCCGAATAATTGATGCTTTTGAACTGTAGTGTTGGAGAAGACTCTTGAGAGTCCCTTGGACTGCAAGGAGATCCAACCAGTCCATTCTGAAGGAGATCAGCCCTGGGATTTCTTTGGAAGGAATGATGCTAAAGCTGAAACTCCAGTACTTTGGCCACCTTATGTGAAGAGTTGACTCACTGGAAAAGACTCTGATGCTGGGAGGGATTGGGGGCAAGAGGAGAAGGGGACGACAGAGAATGAGATGGCTGAATGGCATCACTGACTCGATGGACGTGAGTCTCAGTGAACTCCGGGAGTTGGTGATGGATAGGGAGGCCTGGCGTGCTGCTATTCATGGTGTCGCAAAGAGTCAGACATGACTGAGTGACTGATCTGATCTGATCTGAATGCAACTATACGCCAATAAAAATTAAACAAAAGTCAGTCTCTTACCATAGGATTGGTTAAATAATTTATTCAGCTATGTGAAATGGATTGTCTTGTCCTCATAAATTCTTCTGTCTGTAAAGATTGTGCCAGACTTAATTGTGTTAAAGATGTTTGTTTTTATGTTTCCTTGATTTTGAAAATATCATATCAAAAAGAACATGATTTTGATGCACAGCATTGATAGTGAGCGAACTTTTAACCTCATCTCTCCTAGACATTACACAGGAGGCAGTTTAGGAGCAGTGGACCATGCTCTAGATCCTTGAGACAGGCTGACTTCAGTAACAACTGCATTCTGGGCTCATGGTGTGATTTCAAGAAAGCTACTGAGCCCATCCTTTTATTGAGGAGGTTAATCATACCCAATAAAGGTCTTATGATGATAATATGAAACAAGGTACCTAAAATACTTCTTGAAACATCTGTTAAGATAGGAAGCATTAGTTAATCACAGCTGAATTGTAGCTTAAATAGAAGCCAGAGAGGTTTGTCTAAACCTCCCATAACCCCCCTTAAGTATTTCCTTTCTCACAAGATTCTTTCCTACTAGGTTTCATGGACCAGGGAAAATGACAACAATAAGTTCTCTTAAAATCAGTTCAGTTCAGTTCAGTTGCTCAGTCATGTCTGACTCTTTGTGACCCCATGGACTGCAGCACACCAGGCCTCCCTGTCTATCACCAACTCCTGGGGCTTACTCAAAGTCATGTCCATCAAGTCAGTGATGCCATCCAACCAAATTGTCCTCTGTCATCCCCTTCTCCTTTTGCCTTAAATCTTTCCCAGCATCAGGGTGTTTTCAAATGAGTCAGTTCTTTGCATCCGGTGGGTAAAATATTGGAGTTTCAGATTTAACATCAGTCCTTCCAATGAATATTCAGGACTGATTTCCTTTAGGATGGACCGATTGGATCTCCTTGCAGTCTGAGGGACTCTCAAGAGTCTTCTCCAACATCACAGTTCAAAAGGATCAGTTCTTCGGCATCAGTTCTCAGCTTTATTTATAGTCCAACTCTCACATCCATACATGACTATTGGAAAAACCATAGTTTTGACTAGACAGACCTTCGTTGGCAATGTAATATCTCTGCTTTTTAATATACTGTCTAGTTTGGTCATAACTTTTCTTTCTTCCAAGGAGCAAGCATCTTTTAATTTCATGGTTTCAGTCACCATCTGCAGTGATTTTGGAGCAAAAAAAGTAAAGTCTGTCACTATATCCATTGTTTCCTACCGGGGTCCAGCCCCGTTGGAGTCAGGGGTTTCGAAGGGGAGACGGCTTTGGCGATCAGGATACGATAGAATTAAAGATATAAAGAGTGAAAAAGATAGCTCAGTGAGAAAATTCAGTGGAGAAAAGGGGCTGAATAACTTGGTTTACGTGGAAAGCTAATAAAATTCCAAGGCAAGGAATTTATGTCACCTACGTAGGCCACAGGCGTCCTCCCGTTCTCCTGAAGGAGAGGAGACACTAAGGCCTCCCTGGTCAGATCTTAGAAGCCCAAGCATAATTAGTAGGCTTGACGAGCCTCCATGCTCCAGATGGAAATTCAGCCAGAAGGTGAGAGAAAGAATGACATGGGGAGACCAAGCTTCAGTGAACAAGGCTTGCGCTTTATTTTCCAAAGTAGTTTTTATACCTTAAGTTATGCATAGAGGATAATGGGGGAAGGGGTAGAGTCAGCAGTAAGTCAGGCTTTCTTCCTGCAAACTTATCATATGCAAAAGTTAGGTGAATTACATCATCTTCTGGCCAAGAGGCCTGTTAACATTTTATGATCCTTTCTTCAGAAAACTTATTTTTCTCTAAAGGTGATTATTCTAAAGTCAGGCACCACCCTCCGAAAGCTTTAGATAAAGTTGCATTCCTATAGGGCAGAAGTGTGGTGGGCTATAACAAGAAAAGAATTAACTCAAGGGTCCAAGGTTACAAACATTAAAGCTACTACTTACATTCCTATACACCAATTATATTAATCAATACACTGCCAGGGACACAGTAGGTAAGGGATATGGAAACTTAGCAGCAAACATTGGCCCAACAAGTGAAAAACCCTTCACCAATACAATTTCTAATCAATCTTTTAACTGCTCAAAGGAATCTGTATTTAGACAGTTTAGAACATCTCATGCCTCTCACAGTTGGGAGGCTGTGAACAATCACATGTGGCCGGAAGAACCTATTCAGGCAGGCTAGAGAACTTCCAAAGGAGTTTGTAGGTTGAAACACTCCTGTCATGCCCAGGAACTTTATCAACTGGAGCTGTAAGTTAACTCTTTTTCGGAGAGAGGTGGTGGGGGACAGCCCCCCGTAAAGTCAGAGGTGTAGGTGCGAGCACAAAGCAGTAAAGTAGGCAGATTCTGGTTTTGGGGGTAGATGCTCGAGAATTTCCAGGGGGACTCCTGAGGCTCGATCCCGCCTTTGCGTATGCTAAGCCTCTTTCATCATGACCTTTACCATGGGCAGAGTTCCTCACGCTGGCTCCCGGCAGTTTCCCCATCTATTTGCAATGAAGTGGTGGGACAGAATGCCATGATCTTAGTTTTCTGAATGTTGAGCTTTAAGCCAACTTTTTCACTCTCCTCTTTCACTTTCATCAAGATGCTCTTTAGTTCTTCTTCCCTCTCTGCCATAAAGGTGGTATCATCTGCATATCTGAAGTTATTGATATTTCTCCCGGCAATCTTGATTCCAGCCTGTGCTTGATCCAGCTCAGCATTTCTTATGATGTACTCTGCATATAAGTTAAAAAAGCAGGGTGACAATATGCAGCCTTGATATACTCCTTTCCCAATTTGGAACAAGTTTGTTGTTTCATGTTCAGTTCTAACTGCTGCTTCCTGACCTGCATACATGTTTCTCAAGAGGCAAGTCAGGTGGTCTGGTATTCC
>NW_011494717.1:0-3196 GCF_000754665.1 Bison bison bison | reverse complement strand
TTGTTGAAGCCTGGCTTGGAGAATGTTGAGCATTACTTTACTAATGTGTGAGGTGAGTGCAATTGTGCAGTAGTTTGAGCATTGTTTGGCATTACCTTTCTTTGGGATTGGAATGAAAACTGACCTTTTCCATTCTGTGGCCACTGCTGAGTTTTCCAAACTTGTGCCATATTGAGTGCAGCACTTTCACAGCATCATCTTTTAAGATTTGAAATAACTCAGCTGGAATTCCATCACCTCCTCTAGCTTTGTTTGTAGTGATGCTTCCTATGGCCCACTTGACTTCACATTCCAGGATATCTGGCTCTAGGTGAGTGATCACACCATTGTGATTATCTGGGTCATGAAGATCTTTTTTGTATAGTTCTTCTATGTATTCTTGCCACATCTGCTTAATATCTTCTGCTTCTGTTAGGTTCATACCATTTCTATCCTTTATTTTACCTATCTTTGCATGAAATGTTCCCTTTGTATCTCTAATTTTCTTGAAGAGATCTCTAGTCTTTCCCATTCTGTTGTTTTCCTCCATTTCTTTGCACTGATCACTGAGGAAGGCTTTCTTATCTCTCCTTGCTATTCTTTGGAACTCTGCCTTCAAATGGATATATCTTCCCTTTACTCCTTTGCTTTTCACTTCTCTTCACAGCTATTTGCAAGGCCTCCTCTGACAGTCATTTTGCTTTTTTGCATTTCTTTTTCTTGGGGATGGTCTTGATCCCTGTCTCCTGTACAATGTCACGAACCTCCGTCCATAGATCATCAGGCACTCTGTCTATCAGATCTAGTCCCTTAAATCTATTTCTCACCTCCACTGTATAATCATAAAGGATTTGATTTAGGTCTAGTGGTTTTCCCTACTTTCTTCAATTTAAGTCTGAATTTGGCAATGAGGAGTTTATGATCTGAGCTATAGTCAGCTCCTGGTCTTGTTTTTGCTGACTGTATAGAGCTTCTCCATCTTTGGCTTGGAATATAATCTTGGCAAAGAATACAATCAATTTGATTTTTGTATTGATCATGTGGTGATGTTCATGTGTAGAGTCTTCTCTTGTGTTGTTGGAAGTGGGTGTTTGCTATGACCAATGTGTTCTCTTGGAAAAACTCTATTAGCTTTTGCCCTGCTTCATTCTGTACTCCAAAGCCAAATCTGCCTGTTTCTTGACTTCTTTTAAAATAAAATATATTTTTCATGCAGTGATTGTTCCTTACGACATTGCTCTGGCCCTAAAAGTGGTAGCTTGACTCACAGTTCAGATGGTGCTTTTTTTCTTCTCCCCAGGGACTCTGCAGGGAACTCATGCAGAGAATGGAGTGTTGTCCAGCTCTCCAATGCTGATGGGTACCTGTTGAAACAGATTATCTTTATCCATCAGGCATTGCCAGCCCTGTAGCTTATTAATATTTCCATTCCTATTTGTTATTTCCAGATAATTAAAACTGAAATTGACTCCTTTAAAGCAAGTTCAAGCACATTACTTGCATTTGGTAAAATATTGTTTATCTCTTCTCCCATATGGCTGCAATCCCAGTCCATCAGAATGGGATGGAGATAATAGAGAAGGATTATATCTTTCTCTATATACTCATATGCTGAGGGCACTGAAATTAAAGGGCTATTTTTAAGTCATCTAAGATTACCATGGACATATTGAGAAATAAAAGTAATGAGATACAATGATAAGATTGGGGTTTCTGGAGCCAGGAAGATGCAATTTGCATTCCAGTTCTCATCCTTACTAGCTCAGTGACCTTAGACCATAAACTGACTCACAGTTTAAGTTTTATCATAAACAAAATAGGGACAATAGCTGTGATCTGTAAAATTGATTGGAGGAAAAGAGATAATACGCAAAGTGGGCAGCAAAGAACTTAACCCATTGTGGGTTAACCCATGGTGGGTATGTTAAAATGAGTGCTCTTATCTCTATATGTCACTGATTGAATAAGCAAGTGAATGGCTCTGTCACCCTAGACATCATGCCCACTCTTCCAGCACATTCTCAATGTACCATCTGGACTTTAACAAAATCCCCAGGAGATTCATATGCACATTGAAGTTTGAGATGTGCTGATGATGCCTACATGATGGGGTCACTGTGAGGATCAAGTGAAGTGATACAAGTAATGCAGTTGGAATCTGAAATAAATACTAAATGATGAGTAGATATTAGCTATTATTTGCTTTCTTTTACATCAAGATATGTCTAAAAGACAACTTTCTTTTCAAGCTTTCTGTAATCTTTCCATTATCCTCTTCTTATTTAATTGTTTCATTTGCTTGTGCTCCACAAAAATCTTCATAACTACTTTTGATAATTTTTTTTGACTCTTCTCTTTCAGACTCTTTAAGGACAGAAGAGTGTCTTTTATCTCCCTATTCTCTGGGGCCAGGACAGTACAAGAATAGACCTTCAATAAATGTGAGCTGGATAAATGATATGCAAATGCATACACCTAACAACAACAGCACATTGTGACAGTTCCAAGTGGATGAGATGAAGAATACCTACCAGAAAGACTCATGGAATGTGAACATGCTTTAAGAAAAGTCCTTAGGTGGAGGAGCCAAGATGGCAGAGGAGTAGGACGGGGAGAACACTTTCTCCCCCACAAATTCAGCAAAAGAGCATTTAAACGTCGAGTAAATTCCACAAAACAACTTCTGAATGCCGGCAGAGGACATCAGGCACCCAGAAAAGCAACCCAACTCTTCGAAAGGAGGTAGGAAAAAATATTAAAAACAAAAAAAAAGAGACAAAAGAGGGAGGGACGGAGTTCCATCCCGGGAAGGGAATCTTAAAAAGAGAGAAGTTTCCAAACATCAGGAAACCTTCTCACTGCCGAATCTGTGCCGAGCTTTGGAAGCACAGAGGGCAACATAACAGGGAGGAAAAATAAATAAACAATTTAAAACTCGCAGATTGCGAGCCCTACAGTAACTCCCCCAGCAGAGAAGCAGCGCAGACGCCTGCATCCGCCATTAGCAAACCGGGGCTGGGCAGGGAGGCGCGGCGTGGGCTGCATCTCTGAGAGTAAGAATCTGGCCTGAATACCCTGAGCGCTATCTGAGCGAAATAATTTGGGCTAGCAAACCAGACTGTGGGATACCTACCACGCGAATAGCCAGCCCTAACCTAAGACCGCCAGGCCCGCGCACGAAACAAAGGACTGAACAGAGATAGCCGGCTGCAGACCT
>NW_011494716.1:6645448-6645807 GCF_000754665.1 Bison bison bison | reverse complement strand
TGTTCTTGCCTGGAGAACCCCAGGGACGGGGGAGCCTGGTGGGCTGCCGTCTCTGGGGTCGCACAGAGTCTGACATGACTGAAGCGACTTAGCAGCAACAGCAGCAGCAAGGTCCTTGTTTACCGTGATTCCTTATAAAGACCACCTCCAGATGACTTGGCATTCAGAGGACTTCAGCATAGGAATCTGGAGACACATTGTGACATCTGATATCCTTGAAGGGCAACTGGATTTGGAAAGTAGAGCTGTTTCTTGGGCACAGCTAGAAGGGAAAGCTCTGAGCCAGGGGTGGGGAGGTTCAGTCGTTTAGGTGTTGGGAGGAAGACAGGGCTACGGGAGTCCCCACATGTCACAGGTGT
>NW_011494716.1:6644280-6645348 GCF_000754665.1 Bison bison bison | reverse complement strand
ATTCCTACACTCAGTCCCTGGTCCATTGCTCCTTCCTCGGTCCCAAAGGCCCCCACACTGAGCTGCCCCCCAAACCAAACTCCCAGCAGGAGCCCCAGCCCCACAGCCAGGACCTGCTACATAAGGAAAGGGCTCAGAGCAACAGGAAACTGGTGCGTGCTTGTCAACAATTATCCAGAATTTCAGGATGGTGACAGCAGAGCGTTACACCAGGGTCATTGTGAGACGGGGCGCTTTGATGGCACGGGTCCCATGTTTTGACCCTCTGCTTCCCCAGTGGGAAGGAAATGGCAACCCGCTCCAGTATCTCTGCCTGGAGAAGCCCCTGGACAGGGGAGCCTGGTGGGCTACAGTCCCCGGGTTCTCAAAGAGTTGGACACCACTGAGCGACTCACACTTTCACTTTCCCCTGTGGCCACCCCAGGGCCCAGGGAGGGTGGGACAGAGGCTTTTGTGCACAGAGCAGTCAGCAGGGCTGGGGCTGAGCTGGTGGGAGCGGGGACAGGTGGCAAATGAGACTCCAGGCCCACTCTCCCCTCATCTCTTGTCACTCACCTCAGCGAAGCACATGGTGGCTCAGGGTCCTGCCGCTGGGACCTGGTGGAGGAAGAGTGGGAGGAAAAGTGCTTCAGAGAAGAGGGCTCGCCCACCACCCTGGAGGGTCCTCCGCCTGCAGGTCTCCCCCACCCCCACATCGGGCTCTCCCAGAGCCCGTCACCTGAGATGCTGCAGCCAGAGCTCCAGCTGAGCACTGCCCCGCTGCCTGCTGAGCCCCAGCGACTTAAGAGCCGGCCAGGGAGGGGCAGAGAGGGTGGAGCCTTGCTGGGGGAGGGAATAGGGGCAGCTGGGAGTGTTTGAGACAGAAACTGAGTCAGAAATAGAAGCAGAAAAAAATGGGGAAGGGGGGGAGTCAGAAGGAGGGGAAGACATGGAGCCAGAGGTCTGAGGGCCGGGTCGGGGAGGGCATGTTTCTTACTCTCAGGGTCCCAGGACAGGCCCCTTCTCCCTGAGCTGGGTGGGGATCTCTGAGCCCAGCTTGGGCCACATTCCCCCACCATCGGCTGGAGC
>NW_011494716.1:6642198-6642337 GCF_000754665.1 Bison bison bison | reverse complement strand
AGAGAACTTACCAGAGACACAGAAAAGCCACAAGACAAAGAGATGCAGCTGCTGGCCCAGCTCCCTTGCCCAGGAGGACCACTCCCCACCCCCACCACACAGCTTGTTCAAATACAGATTCCTGTCCCCAGACCCTGAG
>NW_011494716.1:6638600-6640808 GCF_000754665.1 Bison bison bison | reverse complement strand
GACCCACCCTGGGTGAGGCAGACCCTGGTCCTGACCTGACTGAGGCCTCCCAGACCTTGGGAGATGCTGTAACTCAAAAGTACAGCCCAGCCCAACCCAAACCGCCTGCCTGCAGACCAAGAGCTTTGCAGACACAAGGACTTCTCCCAGAGACTGGGTCTGCTCCTTGGTTCGCCTTGAAGAATGAACTCTGGTGCTTGGTTGTATCTGCCTGCAGGTGGTTGGCCTCTGAACCCAGCACGAGACCCACGGGTCTTAGAGCAGGAAGCTGAGTCAGGGCTCTGGCCACCGTGTGCTGAGTGGGGAGGGTGATGCCCGCAAGGCTGCACCATCTGAGATTTCAGGGACCACCCCCTTCATCCCCCACTCCAGGGAGCTCTGTGCACACATAGCAGCCCCAAGGACAAGAGAGACCAGTGGGGAGGGGAAGGAAGGCGCTGAGATAGTGGCTGTGACTCACTGGAAGGTTCTGTTGAATGTGATCTTCTATAAATTCACTGATGTCCTCGCTGAGCTCCTCCTGGGGAGAGGAAGCGTGCAGTCTGCACTCCTGCCTCCCTGCTGACGTCTGGGGTCCCCACTGTGGCCTCCCGTGCATCCAGGTGAGTCTGAAGGGAGCCAGGGCCCCAGACCCCATACCCTGGCTGATGCAACTCTGAGGACTACCCTTAGCAGGGGGCAAGGTCCAAACTCACCTCCGTCTCATCTAGGGCTGCCTCCATCTGGTGGGGAAAAAATATTGTATTTAAAACACCCCCACCCTCTCTCACTTTCACCCTGAATCCCAAGCCCCAGCTAGTACTCATCTCGGCCCAGTCACCCCAATAACTAACCCTCAACCCGAGGGCCATACTCTGGCATCCCTGCCTTGCCCTGTTGCCCTGTGGTCTGGACGCTGCCCTCAGCATCCCTGGGCCTCCGTATCCCCTCCCTGTGCACTCACCTGCCACACAGGTATGCGTTTGTCCAGTGTAAGGACTGGGTGCTGAGCTGTGACCCTCATCATCACTATGACTGTGAACCCACCTACCGCCCTCAAACTGGGGAGGGTTGAGGGTGGGGCACACTGACCCACCTGTGCTTCTTCTGGTTCATTTCCCATCTTATCACAGAAATCATCCACCCGGTTGTGCTGTGAACAGAGATGGACTTGAGTAAAAGAATCTCCGTCCTTCTCCCTGCTGGGTCTCAAGTGGGCCAGATCAACTCAGCTTCACCTCGCAGACCCAGGCCTCCCAAGACCCTAGCTATTCATGGGGATGAGCCTCTTACCATTATGGACCTCAGAGAAGCCTGGTCATATGGGACTCCCTGTGGAGGTAACAGTGAAACTCAGATTCTGTCCTTGTAACCACCGAGACCTGTTCTACACACACACACACACACACACACACGGACACTGACCAAAGGAGGACCCTTGCCCTGGAGTAGGCAGGTCAACCTGTTTCCCAGATGCCTAGCCCTCCGTGGTCCTGCTGAGAGCTGACCAGGGAGGACCTGGCACTGTCCTCTCGGGTCTGAGGCTCTGAGGGTGACAGTGGCCAGTCTTCAGACCTCTGACCCTGCAGACCCCCGGCCCCCAGGACCTTCCACTCCAGACCCTTGATGAGTCATGGAGGTGGGAGGCGCCCCACCAACCCCTGGGAGACTCCACCTAACGGCGGGAATCTGGTGCTGTCCCCACTGCCCTCCTGGCCCTGGGTGGTCAGTGGGGCTCACAGCGCATGCAGGGCTCCGTCTGCACACCCTTGTCCGGGGGGCCCATCCTGTCAGCCCAGCATCACACACAACTGGGCAAGGAAACACCTCGAGGGGCCATGGGGACACTCTCTGCCCGCATCCTCTCACTGGGCTTGGCCGCTCAACCTCGGCCAGCCACGCTGACCACTGCCAGATACTGGTGTTCCATGGCCTGGAGCTCCTGAGCATCTTGTCACCGTCAGAACTGAGATGAGGGAGTTGTACAGAGGGCGGAGGGCACTCCAAAGGGAAAGAGTAGACTCTGAGCTCAGTGTGGCTCGGCTACTCATCCAGGCCCTGAGAGAAATGTTTTCAGCTTTTCTCTGAAAATGCTGGCCAACCAACTAGACCCCACATGCTGCAACTAAGATCGCTCAGAGACAAAAGAAATTCAATAAATAGGAATAAGCATTAGAAGGAGCCCGAGGATAGCTGATTCCTAGGAGACTGCAGACGCTCCACGTCTGG
>NW_011494716.1:6633730-6636378 GCF_000754665.1 Bison bison bison | reverse complement strand
TAGGGTTGCAAAGAGTCACACAGCTGAGCGGCTTTCACTTGCTTCATTTGCCCGCCTCATTTCCAGGTTTGATCTCTGGTGATGTGACACTGGGCACCGCCACATCTGTCTCAGGAAGGCCACCTCCAGAAAGGCATTTCATGTCTCACTGAGGACTGAACGCTTTTCTTTATAAAGTTTTAGTGAGATGTAATTCACATATCATACAATTCACCCAGGAAAGGGCCTAATTTAATGCACAGTATTACTCAACCATCACCACCATCAATTTCAGAACACTTTTATCATCTCCAGAAACCATCCTGCACCCTAAGCCATCATCTTCCACGGCCCAGCATCAGGCAACTCTTAAATCTGTTTTTAACTTTTTGAGGTACCACTAGACTCTTTCCCCAGGCTTCCCTGATAGCTCAGCGGTAAAGAATCTGCCTGCAATGCTGAAAACCAGGTTAAATCTGTGGGTCAGGGAAGATCCTTGGGAGGAGGACATGGCAACCCTCTCCAATACTCTTGCCTGGAAAACCCCATGGACAGAGGAGCCTGGGGGGCTACAGTCTATGGGGCCCCGGAGACAGCATTGAGCGTGCACGATCACACACAAGAGTAGTAAATGTTTTCCGGCTCCATGCCCTGACCACATGAATCATTTGCAACTTTTTGTCCCCATTCTGTGGGTTGTCTTTTTACTTTTCCGGTGTTGCCCTTTGAAATACCAAAGTTGTAAGTGTTTATATTTTAAAAATTTGTATCATTTCCTTCCCATTCTTTAAAAAACATAATTCAATACCATGTGGCATGTTTGTGACCCTGACTTCATGACGTCTGAGAGGCTGGACAAGTGTCCATTGTCGCAGCGAAAGGAGCCTCATGTGTCACATGGGACATCCCTCTCTGGGCGCCTCCAACCAACTCTTGGTTGCCCCCCAGCTCATCCTCAGCCACCCTGTCCCCCGTCAATGCTGGATTCCAGCCTCTTCTGGAAAACAGTGATTCGGGTCTGTCACGTTCCTGCCACCAAACTTCGCCTTGGGGCTCCATCACTGCTCCGAGCAAATGAAGGGTTTTCTCTCCTGTTATTTTTATTGTCCTGCTTTGGGGCTGACAAGCTTTTTGAAGACAAGTTTCCTCCTCCTCATACTTAGAAAGGGTCCTGATAGAGGCCCAGATGGCTTCTGGTGCCTTTGAACATCCAGATCCCTGGCTGGTTGAAGACACCGGGCTGTCATCCTCCTTCTGGCCTGGTCATGATCACTCTGGGCTCCATGCCCCTGGGTCAGCTCTGGGCTGCACTGTGGGCCCGCTGAGGCTAGTGGCACATTAAGAAATGGTGGGTATGTGACTCCAGCCATGGGGGTGAACCTCTCTCACCCAGGCCGTGAGTGGGCTCTATAAACACAGGAAGAGGTTGGCCCCTGGGTGGAGAACACGGAGGGGACGCAAAGTCAGAAGACAGAGACCCGAGACGGCAGCTGCTGGCCCTGGTCCCTTGCAGATCGGGGCCACCCCCAGCCCACCCCCACATCAACCACCCAGTTTGTTCAAATGCAGATTCCTGGCCCCAGACCTAGAGTGAGGATTCACAGTGAAGACATGGAATCCGCATTTTTCAAGTTCCCTAGGTCATTCTCTCTTTCTCTTGGACCACACCGATCGGCTTGAAGGATTTGAGTTCTGGGACTAGAAATTTAACTCAAGCCATGACAATGAGAGCACTAGATTCTAACCACTGGACCACCAGGGAACTCCCTTCCTGGATTATCCTGAGTGGACTATTCCAGAAGCAGAGTTCCAGAGGCATTCATTTAGATCCTGAATTCAGTGGGGAAGGGGGTCATTGAGGTGGCCAGGTTCCATCCACTTGTCACCCAGGAGCACTGAGGAGACAGTGACCCCAGACTGAGAGGGCACCAGTCCACTGTCTTCCCACCAACATCGAGCTGATGGGAGCCAAGCGGTTCTGGAGGGGGTGGCAGAGGCTCAGGTGTGGAGGTGGGAGAGGTGTTTTAGGAGCAGGAGGGTGTCGTACTGAATGTGGGCGGTGCTGGTTACCAGCGTGCTGATTAGAACCAAGGATGGGCCATAGGGTCCGTCTCAGGAGAATCACCCACGTGATGCTCATGTGACACCCATGTGAACCATGGATGTCACCCCAGACTTGGGACATGCTCAGGGGTGGTCACAGAGCTGGGTTTGGGACCCCACCAATGTGCTTCGATTGGCACTTCGTGAGGGGATGACAGGATGAGAAACCTTAGAGCAGAGGCTGGAGAGCCTGCTCAGCAAGGGGGAGTGGGGCTGTCTTGTAAAGAGCCAAGCACTTGGGACAGCTGCTGTTGGCAGGCGGGGCGGGCTGCAGGAATTCAGCCGCCTGAGCTCCGGGAAGGACCAAGTGTTCTGGGAAAAGGAGAGTCCTTCGGGGTCATGGCCAGGGACAGGGGAGGAAGGAAAGCCCAGGAGGCGGCAGTCAGGACATTCAGTGCCAGGGCCGGCCCTGTGTCTCTGCCCTCCTGGATTTAGGTCCACCTGCATCCCCAGCTGCATCCTGGCTGAGACCCACCCCTGGGACAGACTTCCCACAGCCACCACCCGAGGGGGCCGGGTAGGAGATCCGATCCCTTCCACACAGCCGCAGGTTCCCTTCAGGGGGA
>NW_011494716.1:6632849-6633630 GCF_000754665.1 Bison bison bison | reverse complement strand
CAATGCTGGATTCCAGCCTCTTCTGGAAAACAGTGATTCGGGTCTGTCACGTTCCTGCCACCAAACTTCAGCCTGGCTCCATCACTGCTTCAAGGAAATGAGGGTTTTTCTCTCCTGTTATTTTTATTGTCCTGCTTTGGGGCTGACAAGCTTTTTGAAGACAAGTTTCCTCCTCCTCATACTTAGAAAGGGTCCTGACAGAGGCCCAGATGGCTTCTGGTGCCTTTGAATTCCCAGGTGGCTGGCTGGTTGAAGACACTGGGCTGTCATCCTCCTGCTGGTCTGGTCATGACCACGCTGGGCCCCATGCCCCTGGGTCAGCTCTTGCAGCACTGTGGGCCCGCTGAGGCTAGTGGCACATTAAGAAATGGTGGGTCTGTGACTTCACCCATGGGGGGGTGAAACTCTCTCACCCCGGCGATGAGCTGGGCTCTGTAAACACAGGAAGAGGTTAGAGAACTTGGCAGAAACACAGAAAAGCCACAAGACAAAGAGATGCAGGTGCTGGCCCAGCTCCCTTGCCCAGGAGGACCACTCCCCACCCCCACCACACAGCTTGTTCAAATGCAGATTCCTGTAGATTCAGATGAGGACATGGAATCTGCATTTTCAGTCTCCAGGGTTGTGCTCTCTCTGTTTTGTTTTTTTGTTTTTTGGCAAAATCAAGTGACGTGAGGAATCTTAGTTCTGGGACTAGAAATTTAACTCATGCCATGACAGTGAAAGCACCTGATTCCAACCAGCGACCACCAGGCAACTCCATTCTTGGGTCATCCTGTGT
>NW_011494716.1:6628106-6628639 GCF_000754665.1 Bison bison bison | reverse complement strand
GAGGAGCAGAAATCTGTCAGCATTACGCAGACGGCCTGGCACTGCAGATGGCCTCCAGGAAGGCCGCCGCCTTCTCCTGCTACCAGGTGAGCACATCCCAACACCGCTGCTGGACACTCTGCCGAAATCCTTGGAACTGCCGCAGGGCTCTGGCCCAGATGCTCTCTTGCGGATTCTGGACTTCCGGCCAGGCAGAGACTGAAGGTCTCTGGATTCTGCGGCGTACTTCTTGCCGTGCTTCCAGAAGGAAGGGACTGGACTCCTGCAGGAATTAATGCAGGGATGGGGGCTTTTGAAGGACCTGCCCTGGGCGAGGCAGACCTGGTCTTGACCTGACCGAGGCCTCCCAGCCCTTGTGAGACGCTGGGGCTCAGAAGCCCAGCCCAGCCCAACCCAAACTGCCTGCCTTCAGGCCAACAGCCCCGCAGACACGAGGACTTATCCCAGAGACTGGCCGGGCCCCTTGGTTCGCCTAAAGAAGGAACCCTAGTGCTTGGTTGTATCTGCCTGCAGGTGGTTGGCCTCTGAACCCA
>NW_011494716.1:6627488-6628006 GCF_000754665.1 Bison bison bison | reverse complement strand
TTCAAAAAAATAGAAATAATTCTAAGCATCTTTTCTGACCACAATGCAGTAAGATTAGATCTCAATTACAGGGAAAAACTATGAAAAAATTCCAACATATGGAGGCTGAACAACACGCTGCTGAATAACCAACAAATCACAGAAGAAATCAAAAAAGAAATAAAAAATTTGCATAGAAAAGAATGAAAATGAAAACACAACAACCCAAAACCTGTGGGACACGGTAAAAGCAGGCCTAAGGGGAAAGTTCATAGCAATACAGGCACACCTCAAGAAACAAGAAAAAAGTCAAATAAATAACCTAACTCTACACCTAAAGCAACTAGAAAAGGAAGAAATGAAGAACCCCAGGGTTAGTAGAAGGAAAGAAATCTTAAAAATTAGAGCAGAAATAAATGCAAAAGAAACAAAAGAGACCATAGCAAAACTCAACAAAACCAAAAGCTGGTTCTTTGAAAGGATAAATAAAATTGACAAACCATTAGCCAGACTCATCAAGAAACAAAGGAAGAAAAATC
>NW_011494716.1:6626930-6627329 GCF_000754665.1 Bison bison bison | reverse complement strand
TTAACGAGGAAACACAAACTTTAAATGATACAATAGACCAGTTAGACCTAATTGATATCTATAGGACATTCCATCCCCAAAACAATGAATTTCACCTTTTTCTCAAGCGCACATGGAACCTTCTCCAGGATAGATCACATCCTGGGCCATAAAGCTAGCCTTGGTAAATTCAAAAAACTAGAAATCATCCCAAGCATTTTTTCTGACCACAATGCAGTAAGATTAGATCTCAATTACAGGAGAAAAACTATTAAAAATTCCAACATATGGAGGCTGAACAACACGCTGCTGAATAACCAACAAATCACAGAAGAAATCAAAAAAGAAATCAAAATTTGCATAGAACCGAATGAAAATGAAAACACAACAACCCAAAACCTGTGGGACACGGTAAAAGCA
>NW_011494716.1:6625852-6626611 GCF_000754665.1 Bison bison bison | reverse complement strand
ACCTCAACATAATAAAAGCTATATATGACAAACCCACAGCAAACATTATCCTCAATGGTGAAAAATTGAAAACATTTCCTCTAAAGTCAGGAACAAGACAAGGGTGCCCACTTTCACCATTACTATTCAACATAGTTTTGGAAGTTTTGGCCACAGCAATCAGAGCAGAAAAAGAAATAAAAGGAATCCAAATTGGAAAAGAAGAAGTAAAACTCTCACTATTTGCAGATGACATGATCCTCTACATAGAAAACCCTAAAGATTCCACCAAAAAATTACTAGAAATAATCAATGACTATAGTAAAGTTGCAGGATATAAAATCAACACACAGAAATCCCTTGCATTCCTATACACTAATAATGAGAAAACAGAAGGAGAAATTAAGGAAACAGTTCCATTCACCACTGCAACGGAAAGAATAAAATACTTAGGAATATATCTACCTAAAGAAACTAAAGACCTATATATAGAAAACTATAAAACACTGGTGAAAGAAATCAAAGAGGACACTAATAGATGGAGAAATATACCATGTTCATGGATTGGAAGAATCAATATAGTGAAAATGAGTATACTACCCAAAGCAATTTATAGATTCAACACAATCCTTATCAAGCTACCAACAGTATTCTTCACAGAGCTAGAACAAATAATTTCACAATTTGTATGGAAATACAAAAAACCTCGAATAGCCAAAGCGATCTTGAGAAAGAAGAATGGAACTGGAGGAATCAACCTACCTGACTTCAGGCTCTACT
>NW_011494716.1:6624482-6625393 GCF_000754665.1 Bison bison bison | reverse complement strand
TGGCTGTGATCCAAAAGTCTACAAATAATAAGTGCTGGAGAGGGTGTGGAGAAAAGGGAACCCTCTTACACTGTTGGTGGGAATGCAAACTAGTACAGCCACTATGGAGAACAGTGTGGAGATTCCTTAAAAAACTGGAAATAGAACTGCCTTATGATCCAGCAATCCCACTGCTGGGCATACACACCGAGGAAACTAGACTTGAAAGAGACACGTGTACCCCAATGTTCATCGCAGCACTGTTTATAATAGCCAGGACATGGAAGCAACCTAGATGCCCATCAGCAGATGAATGGATAAGAAAGCAGTGGTACATATACACAATGGAGTATTACTCAGCCATTAAAAAGAATACACTTGAATTAGTTCTAATGAGGTGGATGAAACTGGAGCCTATTATACAGAGTGAAGTAAGCCAGAAGGAAAAACATAAATACAGTATACTAACGCATATATATGGAATTTAGAAAGATGGTAACAATAACCCGGTGTACGAGACAGCAAAAGAGACACTGATGTATAGAACAGTCTTATGGACTCTGTGGGAGAGGGAGAGGGTGGGAAGATTTGGGAGAATGACATTGAAACATGTAAAATATCATGTAAGAAACGAGTTGCCAGTCCAGGTTGGATACACGATACTGGATGCTTGGGGCTAGTGCACTGGGACGACCCAGAGGGATGGTATGGGGAGGGAGGAGGGAGGAGGGTTCAGCCTGGGGAACACATGTATACCTGTGGCGGATTCATTTTGATATTTGGCAAAACTAATACAATTATGTATTTAAAAATAAAGTAAAATTTTTAAAAAAATAAAAAAAAGAATGATTTAAGGGATTATCCTTTTTTAAAAATATAAATGTATTTATTTTAATTGGAGGCTAATTACTTTACAATATTGTATTGGTTTT
>NW_011494716.1:6623469-6624241 GCF_000754665.1 Bison bison bison | reverse complement strand
GTATCATGCGTCGAACCTGGACTGGTGATTCGTTTCACATATGATATTATACATGTTTCAACGCCATTCTCCCAAATCATCCCACCCTCTCCCTCTCCCACAGAGTCCAAAAGACTGTTCTATACATCTGTGTCTCTTTTGCTGTCTCGCATACAGGGTTCTCATTACCATCTTTCTAAATTCCATATATATGCATTAGTATACTGTATTGGTGTTTTTCTTTCTGGCTTACTTCACTCTGTATAATAGGGATTATCCTGGTAGTCCAGTGGCTAAGACTCCAAACTTCCAGGGCAGGAGGCCTGGGTTCAATGTCTGGTCTGGGAACTAGATCCCACATGCTGCAACTAAGACCCGGCACAGCCAAATAAGTAAATATTTTTTGAAAAAGAGAATGATTTAAAATCTGGGGGCTCCCCTGGTGGTCCAATGCTTAAGACTCTGTGCTGCCACTACAGGGGACACAGCTCAGTGGTTAAGAATCTGACACAAGTTTGATCCCTGGTCAGGAACTAAGACCCCACATGCAGGGCAACTAAGCCTTCAGGCTGCAACTACTGAGCCCATGCAGCACAACAACAGAGCCTGCAAGCCTAACGAAGAGCCCACGTGCAACAACTAAGACCCAACCCAGCCAAAAATCATAAATAAAGATTACTAAATAAGTAACATATATAAGATGAAAGAAAAAAAATTGGCTCCAGGAGCTGGAAGAGCAGCTGCAGCTATGGGAGAGGGCTGCCCAGCAGAAGTTCAGCCTTGTAATTTTAAA
>NW_011494716.1:6614743-6623369 GCF_000754665.1 Bison bison bison | reverse complement strand
TCCCGGGTGGCAAAGTTGGTAAAGAATCCGCCTGCCAGTGCAGGAGAGGCAGGTTCAATCCCTGGGTTGGGAAGATCCCCTGGGGGAGGCCATGGCAACCCACTCCAGTATTCTTGCCTGGGAAATCCCATGGACAGAGGTGTCTGGTGGGCCACAGTCCATGGGGTCGCAAAAGAGTCAGACACGACTGAGCAACTAAACAGCAGAAGAAGCAACTGGGTACCATAGCCTAGCATCACAGCATCCTTCCATGCACCCATGCCTTTTCAAAAGCTGTCCCGTCTGCCTGCATGTCCCTACAAGCCTTCTCCACATAGCAAGGATTAGAAACACTGCCCAGTGTCCTCTCCTTTGTCAAGGCTTCCCAGATTTCCCCAAGGAGGGTGAGGACCGCCCCCCACCCCCGCCGCCTGACCCCCATAGCAACAGAGGCTCCATCCTGCCACAGCACAGCAAATACTTACTTGGATCCCCTCCACCCCCAACTAGACTAAGGGATGAGGGGTGGGTATTTTTTCAACCCAGTGTCCCCAGCATGTAGCGCATAATAGGGGTAAAATAAATATCTGTTGAATGGATCCCTGTGTTACAGATAAGAAGAAGAAACTGAAGGGACAACCCCTGATGTTCATGGCAGCATGAGAAGATTTCATCACACACAAAAACCAACCTGTGTGTGCATTTTACCCCACTCGGCTCTGATCGAATGTCTTTCCCTTTCTGCTGCTTTGAGCAATGTCAAGGCAGAGCTGCCATGGGGCCAGCTGAGTCATTAAAGAGTGTGTGTGGAGGGTTGGGGACCAAGGCAGGCATGTCTGCAGAAAGTCACCAGTGGCCGTTCTCCCTGCAAGTTTCTGCAATTGGTATTCCACAGTATGTGACATTTTTCAGCTTCTTGCTGGAAAACACAAAGTGGTTGTAAATCACTCCAGCGCAGCTGTCTGAGTGGTAAGTGCCTGGGAATTGGGAAGGGATGCAGGGACGAGCTCCTGCCCTTGGGAGCCAGGGAGGGCTATTTCCAAGGCTCAGCGATTTATGCTGAAATGCAGGAGTCTTGGCTCCCAAGTCCACAGGAGTCAGAGTGGCATTCATTCTCATGATGGGGTCCACAAGGAAAAGATGCCAGGGGCCGGGTCTCCTGGGAGAATAGGTCGTACAGCACCCTGGGGATGTAGCCACCTTAGTAGAAAATCCACCTCTGAGCCTGGTCAACCTTGGGAAGATTATTCAAACTCCCTGATATTCATTCTCGTTCTGCTTCTTTGTAAAACAGAGACGGAAACAGTAGCTACTGGATGGAGTTGTTGTGAGGATTAAATGAATGCTATTAAAGCATTTAGAACAGTCCCTGTTGTTGTTATTGTTCAGTTGCTAAGTCGTGTCCTACTCTTTGTGACCCCATGGACTGCAGCACACCAGATTGTGGTTAGAACGGTGTTAGGCACTGTTAGAACTGTGCCTAGAACATGGCAACCACATATAAATGCTTGCAGTCATTACCATCATCGCCGTGTCATTATCAGCCTCGTCACCAGCATCATGTCATCATCCTCACCTGTCACCACCACCTCATCATCACCACCTCATCATCACCATATTGTCACCCTCATCATCACCATCTCGTCAACGCCATCACTCCCATCATCATCACCATCACCATCATCTTCGCTACTGTCTTCATGATCTTTAAGAATTTACTTAGACCCTATGACAAACCAGGTTCAGAGAATTCTAGAGATTGAAAGATACGATCCTCTAACAGGAAGTCGGGCATGCAGACACCCACAGGTGCTGCAATTCAAAGGCTTCGAGGAGCACAGAGATGAAATTGATGAAGACTTTCAAGAGGAGCAATGTTTGAACTGACTCTTTAAGACGGTGCAAGAGAAGAGGAAACTGGTAAGGCAGATGTGCTGTGTAGGGTGCAAGAACAACATTCAGGTGAAGGGAAAGCTCGGCGACTCTGATCTTAAAGGTGCAATTAGGGAGCTATATGGGCCACCACCCAGGTGGCACTAGTGGTAAAGAACCCACCTGCCAATGCAAGAGACTTGAGAAACAGGAGACACAGGAGATGCTGGTTCGACCCCTGGGTCGGGAAGATCCCCTGGAGGAGGGCCTGGCAACCCACTCCAGTATTCTGGCCTGGAGAATCCCATGGACGGAGGAGCCAGGAGGACTGCAGTCCATGGCGTCGAAGAGTCAGACACGACTGAAGTGACTCAGCACGCATGACCCAGTACAGAGCCTGGCAGGGATATGAGAGGGGAACTGATGGCCCCTCCGAGCATTGCTGAGGTGCTTTCATGGCCACAGAAGATTCCTGGCCTTCAGTGCATTTTAACATGTGCTCTGTGTGGGTGGACGTTCCTACTGTAAGCTGTCTTCACAGCCTCACTCCATCATCTCCATAGAAATGTTAGCTGGATAAATCCAGGGCTCGGATTTCTTCTTCAACCTGTGTGCGCTAACAAGAAGGAAAAAATGCTACTCAAGTTTCCTGTGTACTTTGGATCTCTTCATTCATGCAGTTGTAAGTGTAAGATTGATAACTCTCACTCAACGGGCTTTCATTTTCTGTGCCAAGCACTCTTCTAGACACAATATACAACATAGGGTTAAACTATCAAAGAGTTGCAACAGAAAGAGACTCACAGACTTAGAAAACTAACTTATGGTTGCTGGGGGGAAGGGATATTTAGGGACTTTGGGGAGGTCATGAACACACTGCTCTATTTAAAATGGATAACCACTGCTGAGCATACACACAGAGGAAACCAGAATTGAAAGAGACACGTGTACCCCAGTGTTCATTGCAGCACTGTTTATAATAGCTAGAACATGGAAGCAACCTAGATGTCCATCAGCAGATGAATGGATAAGAAAGCTCTGGTACATATACACAATGGAATATTACTCAGCCATTAAAAAGAATACATTTGAATCAGTTCTAATGAGGTGGATGAAACTGGAGCCTATTATACAGAGTGAAGTAAATCAGAAAGAAAAACACCAATATAGTATGCTGCTGCTGCTGCTGCTGCTGCTAAGTCGCTTCAGTCGTGTCCGACTCTGTGCGACCCCATGGACTGCAGCCCATCAGGCTCCTCCGTCCATGGGATTTTCCAGGCAAGAGTACTGGAGTGGGGTGCCATTGCCTTCTCCCCAATATAGTATACTAACACATATATATGGAATTTAGAAAGATGGCAATGATAACCCTATATGCGAGACAGCAAAAGAGACACAGATGTATAGAACAGTCTTTTGGACTCTGGGAGAAGGCGAGGGTGGGATAATTTGAGAGAATAGCATTGAAACATGTATATTATCATATGCGAAACAGATCGCCAGTCCAGGTTCGATGCATGAGACAGGGCGCTCAGGGCTGGTGCACTGGGATGACCCTGAGGGGTGGGATGGAGAGGGAGGTGGGAGAGGGATTCAGGATGGGGAACACATGTACACCCGTGGCAGATTCATGTCAATGTATGACAAAAACCACTACAATATTGTAAAGTAATTAGCCTCCAATTAAAATAAATTACTTAAAAAAAAATAAAATGGGTAACCAACAAAGACCTACTGTATAACACATGGAACTCTGCCCAATGCAGTGTGCCAGCCTGGATGGGAGGGAGGTTTGGGGGAGAATGAATGTGAAAGTGAAAGTTGCTCAGTCATGTCTGACTCTGCGACCCCATGAACTGTAACCCACCAGGCTCCTCTGTCCATGGAATTCTCCAGGCAAGGATGCTGGAGTGGGTTGCCATTCCCTTCTCCAGGGAATCTTTCTGACCCAAGGATTGACCCAGAGTCTCCCACGTGGAAGGCAGATGCAAACACCATCCAGAGGTAAAGTTCACTGTTCAAGGCCACACCCCTGATAATTGGTGGGGGAGGTGATCGAGCCCATGTTATTCTGTCTCTGAAGGCATTTTACAGCTTACTGTTTGCTAGGGGCATTATAATCACCAAGGGCTCCAGAGATGGTGGGGCTTACCTGGTGGCTGAGTGGTAAAGAATCCACCTGCCAAAGCAGGAGAGACAAGTTCGATCCCTGTGTGGGAAAGATCCCCTGAAGAAGGGAATGGCAACCCACTCCAGTGTTCATGCCTGGAGAATCCCATGGACAGAGGAGCCTGGTGGGCTGCAATCCATGGGATCACAAAGAGTCAGACATGACTTGGCCACTAAACAACAACAGAGATGGTGAGGAGAAAGGAAGTGTCAGCTGTCCCCCCAGGGCAGGGCACTGCTGGGACCCCTTTCTGCAGGGCTGATCAAAATGCCCAGCAAGACTGGCCACCCTGGAACATGCTGTTTTGCCAAAGCCCCTTGGTCCCTCCAGCTGGCTGGGAGAGGAACATCGTTGCAGAGAAGAGCTGCCTGGAAGTGGAAAGCAGAGGGGGTCTGGGGAGGCTTCTTTGGGTGTCGAGAAGCCCTTTCCACACCAGAGCCTTGGGTTTCCTCCTCCACTGAATTTCCTTAGCTTTTCAATTATATTTAACTGCATTTTTTCAGTGAAAACACTTCTCAGGGATATTCCTAATTAAACGAAGAAGCGATATTCTCAAATTATTTGGGGCAAACCTTGTCTCCATTTCCCACTTAGAGAAGAAATTAAAAGTCCATAATGACTTTTTAGAAAGATCAAGGCCAGTTTTACTTCCTTACATCCATTCTAGCTGCCTCCTTCTTCCTTCCTTCCTTCTCCATTTCCTTCTTCTCGAAAATTTGCATCTCAGGGGTAGAACAAAAGTAGTAACCGTATCTGAGGCTTAGAGGATAGAATTTACAGGAGTCTTTGGTAAAGTCCCCTCCTTCTGCATGCATCCACTTTTGCTCATTGATCAACCTACCAGTGGCTATTTCTAGGCTGTGATAACTTGCATTTTCCCAACAAAGATTGCCTACTCCTCTGTATTACAGCACTAGTCCAGCTTGTAATAGCCACTTCTGTTTTTACCAGTGGCTGCAGCACCAGCTTCCACAGCCGCTGACATGTCTGGTAGATGTCCAGCAACTCCCGGTTAATAACATTGCTTTGTGCGCCTTTCATAACATTTAACACCTCCTGACCTTGTGTTGTGTGCATTTCATTTCCTCTGTTGCTAGAATTTAAGCCATAAGAAGATGGAGATTTGTTTCTCTAGTTCCGTGCCCTGTCCCCAGCCCCAAGAAGAAGCACTCCACCAATACTTGTTGGATAAATAAAGCACAGAAAAGCCACAGTCAATGCCCGAGAAGAGGCGGCTCATCTCCAACTCCAGATTCAAGGTGAGAAACGGAGTGGAAGGTGGGACTTGGTTCCTGCAGGGAAAACCAATTAGGGGCTTGTGTATCCGAGCGTGGCAAACAAAGCTGCTAAACAGGAGAGCTATCATTAGTAAATAGTTCATCTACAACTTGTGAAAAATCACCTCCCTCATCTCCTGGCAACCACTTGGGGTGCATTCTGTGTGCATTATCTCATTTAGTCCACAGCTGCCGTGTGTGCCAGGTTATTCTTTTTAAAGGATCTCCTTTTGTGGAACTACCTAGAGATGAGAAAATCAAGGTGTACAGAAATGGGGGAAATTGTCAAAAATCACAGGGTTAGCAAGCAAAGAGGCCAGGTTCGATCCTTACTGCCCACCTTGCTCTACGACCTCCCTTAGTATGAAAATCCCAACAAGGACTTCCTGGGTGACCCAGTGCTTCGGTATCCACCTGCTGATGCAGGAGACACGGGTTCAGTCCCTGATCCAGGAGGTTCCCACATGCCCGGGAGCCACGACTACTGAAGCCCATGTGCCGTAGACACAAGGGCACACGGGCTTGTTGTGTTGTGCCCCACAACAGGAGAGTAGCCCTTGCAACTAGAGGCAGTTAGAGAAAACCCGTGCACAGCAACAAACACCCAGCATGGCCAAAAATAAATAAATAAAACCTATTTCAAAAAAAAAAAAAAAAAAGAAAGAAATCCCAAAGGTATCTGTAATATCATTAATCAGAGAGGGGCTTAATATTCAGACATAATTGAAGTGATCTAAGGCAAAGGACAAAAAAAAAGCCTCACCGTCCTCTCCTTCTGTCTTTGTGTTCTAACAAGCATTTCTATGATTCTCAAGAACTAATCCTTTTATTTCCATAATTGATTCTTTTTGTTTTTTCTCTTTGCTTTCCCAGCTAAATGCTGTAAAATATATTTTACTACCTGTGCTTTTCTTCTTTCTTACCTACTATGTTAAAGCTCTCTTGACAGGGGCCTAAATTTCCCTTCTTTGTTATCTGAAGTCTCTCTATTGTAGGATTTTTTTTTAACGCAGAGCCTGAGTTCCAGGAGAACAGAAAGCTGGTCTAATTTATCCTCCATTCTATCCATGCGTGGAATCTACATCAGTTCTAGGCACAAAATAAAACAAGACACTATAAATATGTCTGAATAAACAAATAAGAGCACTTTAGGTGCAGGTAAAATAACTGGACCCCAGATTTTCCTGGGGGTCCAGTGGTTAAGAATCTACCTGCCGATGCAGGGGACACAGGTTCGATCCCTGGCCCAGGAAGATCCCACATGCTGCAGAACTACTAAGCGCGCGAGCCACAGCTGCTGAAGCCCTCAAACCTAAAGCCCGTGCTCCACATTAAGAGAAGCCACCGCAGTGAGAAGCCGAGCGCAGCAACTGGAGAGTAGCCCCACTTGCCGCAACGAGAGAAAGCCCTCGAGCAGCCACGAAGACCCAGTGAAGCCAAAAAATAAGTAAAAATGAAAAACAAGACCTAAAAGATGATGGCAGGGCAGGGAAGGAGGGATAGCTGAATTTACTGAAGTCAGGAGGTCCTGGAAAAGTGGAAACTAGCATCTGTTTTGTGAGGGACCTTCCGCTCTGTATTCTAGAGAGGCAAGATTGGGAAGAAACTAGAGCGAGTACTGTAATGTGGAGTGAGTCTGGCTTGAAGCCAAGAATGGTGTGCTTTTGAGAAGCTAAAAGAATCTCAGGCCAATCTCCTTCTTGAGCATGCATGGGGCAGGGGGTCCTGATATTATTGGTGCCCACCAGACTGATCCAACACAGGGAGAAATTTTCACTTGTTGCTATTTAGTCACTAAATTGTGCCCAACTCTGTGACCCCCGTGGACTGTAGCCCATGGAATTCTCCAGGCAAGAATAATGGAGTGGGTGCGCATCTCCTTCTCCAGGGGAATCATTTACTTAGGTCTTTTCCTTCTCTGGGGGAATCATTTACTTAGGTCTTTTAAACTCCAGTGCTGCTGCTGCTGCTGTGCGACCCCAGAGATGGCAGCCCACCAGGTTCCCCCATCCCTGGGATTCTCCAGACAAGAACACTGGAGTGGGCTGCCATTTCCTTCTCCAATGCACGAAACTCCAATAGATTTCAATAAATTCTCCCAAAGTCAAGTTCCATCTTTGCCTCGAGCAAAATAAAGGTAGTGAACCCTTTCAAAGTACTTATAAATATTTAGATGGCTGAGATCTTGGCTCGTGAGTCAGCCTCAATCCTGAGTGGATGGTGACTTGTCTGTCTGGCTGCTCTCTGATCAGAGTGAATGGCCCTAAATGATTTCCCGTTCCTATTTGGAAAAGGATAGGTCACTAGTTTTGTTGTTTGCAAGGGCTGCAGTGACAAATTATCACAAACCATGTGAATTTATTTTACAGTTTTAGAGACACGGCCCTGTCAGCAGGGCCTTGCTTCCACTGATTGCATGCATGCTCGGTCATGTCTGACTCTTTGTGCCACCGTGCACTGTAGCCCGCCAGGCTCCTCTGTAATACTGGAGTGGGTTGCCATTCCCTTCTCCAGGGGCTCTTCCTGACCCAGGGATCAAACCCAGGTCTCCTGCATTGCAGGCAGATTCTTTACCATCTGAGCCACTAGGGAAGCCCAGAATATAACTCATAGGCAATTACTGCCTTTTGTACATAAATAAGAAAAACAGTGTGAAGTTTTTTTTTCTTTACCTTTAATGCCTTTTATGTTCAAGGATACCTTAGGACCAACCACTCTTCCTGCTGTTTTCTCCTAGCTCCTTGCCCAAACCTGCAACATATCTGCATCATCAGATCACATCTCCTTACACACCCATCTTCTCAAGAAGGCTGTGAGTTCCCCAGAGGGAGGGCGAGAATCTCTAAAATCTTCTTTGATTCCATGGCACAAAGTATATCTTGGCTATACCTCGGGATCACCTAGGGAGTTCTAAAAATATTGATTCCTGGCTTTCTTCCCCAAAGATGATCATTTAGTGCACCTGAGATGTGGCTGGGAATCAAAATTTTAAAGCTCCCCAGGTGACTTTAATACACAGGCAGCCAAAGTTTGAGAATCAAGCACTGAGGTTTGGTAACAGCAGCAACAACAGCTAACATTTATTGATCCCTTGTGATGTGGCCCTGGCACTGTGCTCTGTAATTGATATGCATTGATTCATTCGTGATGTTGCTGTTGTTTAGTCACTAAGTTGTATCTGATCCTTTTGGAACCCATGGACTGCTGCCTGCCAAGCTCCTCTGTCCATGGGATTTCCCAGGCAAACATGATGCTGGATGCTTGGGGCTGGTGCACTGGGACGGCCCAGAGGGATGGTATGGGGAGGGAGGAGGGAGGAGGGTTCGGG
>NW_011494716.1:6614184-6614643 GCF_000754665.1 Bison bison bison | reverse complement strand
AATACAGTATACTAATAGCATATATATGGAATTTAGAAAGATGGTAACAATAACCCAGTGTACGAGACAGCAAAAGAGACACTGATGTATAGAACAGTCTTATGGACTCTGTGGGAGAGGGAGAGGGTGGGAAGATTTGGGAGATTGGCAATGAAACATGTAAAATATCATGTAGGAAACGAGTTGCCAGTCCAGGTTCGATGCATGATGCTGGATGCTTGGGGCTGGTGCACTGGGACGGCCCAGAGGGATGGTATGGGGAGGGAGGAGGGAGGAGGGTTCGGGATGGGGAACACATGTATACCTGTGGCGGATTCATTTTGATATTTGGCAAAACTAATACAATTATGTAAAGTTTAAAAATAAAATAAAATTAGAAAAAAAAAAATACTCAAAACCTCAGAGCAATTAAGCATCAGAACTGTATTTTAGACCAGGAGTTACTGAATCTGTCATGCT
>NW_011494716.1:6607953-6614084 GCF_000754665.1 Bison bison bison | reverse complement strand
ACTGGGATCTTCCTGACCCTGGGATCAAACCTGTGTCTCCTACATTGGCAGGCCAGTTCTTTACCACTGAGCCACCAGTGAAGTCCTTCATTCATGATACAACCATCCTAAAAGGTAGCAACTATCATTATACCCAGTGCTTCCCTGGTAGCTCAGGTGGTAAAGAATCTGTCTATAATGCAAGAGACCCAGGTTCTGTCCCTGGGTTGGGAAGATCCCCTGGAGAAGGAAATGGCAACCCACTCCAGTATTCTTGCCTGGAGAATCCCCATGGACAGAGGAGCCTGGTGGGCTAAAGTCCCTGGGGACACAAAGAGTCAAACATGACTGGATGACTTCCACATTATTATTCCCACATTAAATAGGAGGAAAATGAAGTCTAAACATTTACTCAAAGTTACCCAGCTAATAGGGGCTGGAGCCAGGCTCTCAATTCTCTAGAGATCTACACACCCACCCCAGCTCCACCCCGCTTCTGCCCTTTACCGTCACATCATACTACTTTCACCATGCTCTGGGTCTCCCTCTATTGTCACACACGAGATGCTCCATAAACATCCTCCTCAAGCTTTACTGAAGTCAGTTCAGTTCAGTTCAGTCGCTCAGTCGTGTCCAACTCTTTGCAACCCCATGAACAAAGCACACCAGGCCTCCCTGTCCATCACCAACTCCTGGAGTTCACTCAAACTCATGTCCATTGAGTTAGTGATGCCATCCAGCCATCTCATCCTCTGTTTTCCACTTCTCCTCCCTCCTTCAATCTTTCCCAGCATCAGAGTCTTTTCCAATGAGTCAGCTCTCCGAATCAGGTGGCCAAAGTATTGGAGTTTCAGCTTCAATATCAGTCCTTCCAATGAATATTCAGGACTGATTTCCTTTAGGATTCCTTTAGTCTCCTTGCAGTCCAGGGGACTCTCAAGAGTCTTCTCCAACACCACAGTTCAAAAGCATCTATTCCTCAGTGCTCAGCTTTCTTTATAGTCCAACTCTTATATCCATACATGACTACTGGATAGCCTTGACTAGACAGAGCTTTGTTGGCAAAGTAATGTCTCTGCTTTTTAATATGCTGTCTAGGTTGGACATAGCTTTTCTTCCAAGGAGTAAGCATCTTTTTATTTCATGGCTGCAGTCACCATCTGCAGTGATTTTGGAGCCCAAAAAAGTAAAGTCTGACACTGTTTCCACTGTTTCCCCATCTACGTGCAATGAAGTGATGGGATCAGATGCCATGATCTTTGTTTTCTGAGTTTTGAGCTTTAAGCCAACTTTTTCACCCTCCTCTTTCACTTTCATCAACAGGCTCTTCAGTTCTTCTTCACTTTCTGCCATAAGAGTGGTGTCATCTGCATATCTGAGGTTATTGATATTTCTCTCAGCAATCTTGATTCCAGCTTGTGCTTCTTCCAGCCCAGTGTTTCTCATGATGTACTCTGCATAGAAGTTAAATAAGCATGGTGACAATATACAGCCTTGATGTACTCCTTTCCTTATTTGGAACCAGTCTGTTGTTCCATGTCCAGTGCTAACTGTTGCTTCTTGACCTGCATTCTCAAGAGGCAGGTCAGATGGTCTGATATTCCCATATTTTTCATAATTTTCCACAGTTTATTGAAGTATAATTGAAAAATAAAACACTGTATTTATTTAAGGTGTACAATGGTGGCTCAGTGGTAAAGAATCCACCTACCAATGCAGGAGATGTGGGTTTGATCCCTGGGCCAGGAAGGTCCCTTGGAGAAGGAAGTGGCAACCCATTCCAGTATTCTTGTTCAAGAAATCCCATGGACAGAGCATCCTGGTGGGTTACAGTCCATGGGGTTGCAAAAGGGTCAGACACAACTTAGTGACTAGACAAGAGCAACAACAAGGTGTACAGTCTGATGGTTTGATCTACATATACACTGTGAAGTGATTACCACCATCAAGCTATTCAATAGTACATGAACTGAGAACTTCCAGATGTTCAAGCTGGATTAAGAAAAGGCAGAGGAACCAGAGATCAAATTACCAGTATCAGCTGGATCATAAAAAAAAGCAAGAGAATTTCAGAAAAACATCTGCTTCATTGACTACACTAAAGCCTTTAACTGGGTGGGTCACAACAAACTGTGGAAAATTCTTGAAGAGATGGGAATACTAGACCACCTCATCCGCCTCCTGAGAAACCTGTATGCATGTCCGGAAGCAACAATTAGATCCAGAAATGGAACAATGGACTGGTTCCAAATTGGTAAAGGAGTACAAGGCTGAATATTGTCACCCTGCTCATTTAACTTATATGCAAAGTACATCATGTGAAATACCAGGCTGGATGAAGCACAAGCTGGAATCAAGATTGCCAGGAGAAATATCAATAACCTCAGATACGTAGATGACACCACCCTTATGGCAGAAAGTGAAGAACTAAAGAGCCTCATGATGAAGGTGAAAGAGGAGAGTGAAAAGGTGGGCTTAAAACTCAACATTCAAAAAACTAAGATCATGGCAGCTGGTCCCGTCACTTCATAGAAAATAGATGGGGAAACAGTGACAGATTTTATTTTATTTTCTTGGGCTCCAAAATCACTGCAGATGGTGACTGTAGCCTTAAAATTAAAAAATGCTTGCTCCTTGGAAGAAAAGCTATGACCAACTTAGACACATACTAAAAAGCAGAGACATTCCTTTGCCAGCAAAGGTCCATCTAGTTAAGGCTATGGTTTTTCCCACAGTCATATATGGATGTGAGAGTTGGACCATAAAGAAGGGTAGGTCAAAGAACTGACACTTGAACTGTGGTGTTGGAGAAGACTCTTGAGAGTTCTTGGACTGCAAGGAGATCAAACCAGTCAGTCCTAAAGGAAATCAGTCCTGAATATTCATTGGAAGGACTGATGCTGAAGTTGAAGTTCCTATACTTTGGCCACCTGAAGAAAAGAGCCAACTCATTAGAAAAGACCCTGATGCTGGGGAAGATTGAGGGCAGGAGGAGAAGGGGATGACAGAGGATGAGATGGTTGGATGGACACGAGTTTAAGAAAATTCCGGGAGATGGTGATGGACAGGGAAGCCTAGCGTGCTGCAGTCCATGGGGTTGCAAAGAGTCGGACACGACTGGGAAACTCAACAACAACGCGACAACAGTCAAGCTAAGTAACAGCTCCGTCACCTTACGTAGTTCACACCACTTCATGTGTGTGGGTTGACAACTACTGTTTGTAGTTTTTTCAAATGCCTGTGAAACATATACCGAGAATTCCACGTCCTGGGCCAGAAAACAACCCTCAAGTGACTGAGCGGAACTAATATCACTCAGAATGCATTCTCCAGCCACAATGGAATCTTGTTAGAAATTAATAAAAGAAAGATAATGGGAAAATCTCCAAACAATTGGAAATGAAATGATACATTTTTCAGTAACCCATGGGTCAAAAACACAGTATCAAGAGAAATAAAACATACACTGAACTAAATGTAAATGATGATACAACAGAACAAAAACTGTGGCCCACAGCTGAAACAGTGCTGACAGGGAAATTTATAGCACTGGCTGCATTCATTAGGGCTTCCCTGATAGCTCAGTTGGTAAACAATCCGCCTGCAATGTGGGAGACCTGGGTTTTATCCCTGGGCGGGGAAGATCCCCTGGGGAAGGGAAAGGCTGCCCACTTCAGTATTCTGGCCTGGAGAATTGCATGGACTATGTATAGTCCATGGGGTCTCATTCATTAGAAACAAGGAAAGTTTAAGATCAATAATCTAAGGATCCACCTCAGAAAACTAGAAAAAGAAGAAGAAAATAAACGCAAAGTGAGTAGGGGAAGGTACTATTTCATGTAACAGCAGAATCAGTGCAGTTGGTTATAGGAAAATAATAGAGATGATAGTGAAACATGGGACCGCTGCTTCGAAAAGGCAAATCAAATGGACACAATTCTAGACGACTGACAAAGGGAAAAAGAGAGAATAAAAAATCGTAATATTAGGAATACAACAAACAATATCCTGTGGGCCCTGCAGACATGAGACAATAAGGAAATGCTACAAACAACTCTGTATACATAAACTTGACATCTTAAATGAAATGGGCCACTTCTTTAAAAAATACAAACTATCAGAACTCACTCACTATGAAATAGATAATGGGAATAATGCTACAGCTATGAAGGAAACTGACTGTGTAATATATAAACTTCCAGGCCCACATGGTTTCCCTGAAAAATTCTAATAAGCATTTAAGGAAGAAACAACACCAAATCTAAACAATCTCTGCCCCAAAATGGAAGACGAAGGAAAATACATCAAATCATTTGAAGAAGTTAGTATTAAGCAGACAGCTTAATACCCAAACCAGTCAAAGACTGTTCAAAGGGAGAAAATGTTAGTCACTCAGTCATGTCTGACTTTTTGCGACTCCACAGACTTTAGCCCGCCAGGCTCCTCTGTCCATGGGATTCTCCAGGCAAGAATACTGGAGTGGGTAGCCATTCCCATCTCCAGGGGATCTTCCTGACTCAGGGATTGAATCAGGGTCTCCTGCATCACAGGCACATTCTTTACCATCTGAGCCACCAGGGAAGCCCAATTAGAGCAGGAGACACTGTTACAACAGCAGGCTGACTCAAGGAAGACTCAATGCCTTTCACAGACTAGTAGCCAATTTTTATAGCCTTGAGACAAAATTCCTGCTGCAAGGGTAGCTTTAGATGATTGGCTAGTGTGCTATAGGGAGGATATTTTACCTAATGTGGAGTCAGGGAGTTGACCAGTGTAGGTCAGGGGGGCTCATGGCAGTGGTTGCTACGGGGCTCGATCAGTTCCAGGGAAGATGTTGGTACAGAGCTCCACATCTGTGGCCTTGGTAAAAGACTTTACACCTGCGACCTTGGTATAGGGCTCTACAGGGTACACTGGATCACTCCACATTAATTCTTACAATTTCATGTGAACTTACATTATCTCAAAATAAAAAAAAAAAACCTTAAAAAAATGACAGTGGTACTGAAATGATTTAACACAGGAAGCATATTGCTGTTACTGGATTGCCTGTCGATTTGACTTCACAATATTTCAGAGGGACTAAGGAATCAAATCCAATCCAAACCATTCCCATTTGAAACACCGATGACAAGTTACTTCAAGTATTACTTCCCGTGAATACTCAGAACCTTCCTCATCAATGCTAGCATCACACGTGCAAACCACAAGACTGCTTCCTCTGGGTCAGAGGGCTATTTCTATACCCAGAGCGGTGCACAGAATGAAACTCTGGGAAGCAGAGATCAGGCAAAAGGCCTAGCTGACGCTTTGGGATGGATATATAACAGTGAGTCACTTCCAAGTTGTCAGAAAGAGTACATCATCGAGGACACCGGGAAGGGATTCCCAGGTGTCTGAGCAACAGACCAGAGAGCCTAGGAAACCGGCCAGCCAGCCGTTCATCAGACTGATAAGCAGCCCGTGGATGGGGCCATGGAATGGTTTTACTGTCTCCTAAACAGCTCCATCTGTGGCCGCTGTGGTCGCAGCAAGGTCTGTCTGCAGGCGGCAAAGTGTGGGAACCGGAAGGTGGCAGGCTGAGATGCTGATGGGCTTTGTGGGATGAGCTGTGTGAGCGCGGCCCTGGCGAACAGTGGGACCAAAGCCGCGTGGAAAGAGGATGCAGCCTGCTATCACTGGGGCCAGAAGCTCCCTCGGCCCAAACGCAACGGCCACTGCCGAAAGCATTTGGCCTGCACGGAGATGTGCTTAGGGCTTCCCAGGTGGCGTTAGTGGTGAAGAACCTGCCTGCCAGTGCAGGAGACGCGGGCTTAATCCCTGGGTTGGGAAGACGCCCTGCAGGAGGAAATGGCAACCCACTCCAGTATTCTCGCCTGGAGAATCCCACGGACAGAGGAGCCTGGCCGGCTATGGTCCATAGGGCTGCAAATAGTCAGACACAACTGAAGCAACAGCGTGGGATGTGCTTGGTGTGTTTGGAGCTGGCATCCTAGATTCCGGGGGCTAAAGATGATAAAACCAGGAGCATAGAGTTGACTTTCAGGAACTCCAAGAGCATGAATTGCTCTCATGTCCAGAGCTTTTCTGGAAAACGTTAAAAGAACAGGATTAATTATTCCCCTTGTTAAGTCTAAGAGCAGTTTGACATT
>NW_011494716.1:6602209-6607853 GCF_000754665.1 Bison bison bison | reverse complement strand
GACATTCTGGACCACGGTTTCCCAGCCACACAGTCTGCTCGATGCTTGTTAATGACCCATCATGATGGTTGGGCTTGTCCGTGTCATAAATTCAGAGCTGGACCTGGTGACCTTCTGAAGAGCAGGCGAGGAAGCCTGGGTCACCTGAAGAGCAGGTAGGCGACCTTCACCCCTCTCTTGACTGACAGGTTACAAACCGCGGAGATTAAAGGTCAAGACTGAGGCTTGTCTTGCCAAGAAAATGTTCCCTTCTCTTTCTTGTCAGGTGGAGAAAATGACACCAGGAAGAAGCACAGACTTGAGAAGCATGAAATAGGCTCAGGGAGGGTCCTGGCATTTTTAAAAGGGGCCCAGAGGAACCATCGGAGGATTCTTGGTGGGAAAGTGCCGTGAGCAGAAGGTCCTGGTGTGGACTGAGACCCTTAGGCTGTTTCTGAGAAGCAGGAGGGAGGGAAGGAGACACGGCAGGGCCTGCTGACTTCCAGGTGGACAGATGGACGTCATCCTTCTGAATACTTCCTAGGATGGAGGCAGGAAGGGCAGGGCTTCTCAGCCAGGACACGACAGCCATCTCGGGCCACACAATCCTCTGTGCCCTGTAGGAGGTTTAAGGGCATCCCTGGCCTCTACCCAGGCATGTTTGTTGAGTGTTAATTTGTGCCAGAAGTGGCGACAGCCAATCTCATTGTCTACTCAGTCTTTACAAGGGTCCAAATTGGTTACCATTAGCAACCTCATTTAACAGATGATGAATCTTCACTCAAGGTGAAAGGAAGTAGCCAAAAGTCAAACCGCGGGCAGGAAGGTGACTCTCAAATGCACAAGCCTCTGACCCCAGAGAGTTGGACTTTTCTTTCCAGCAAGTACAAAAATAAAACTTATATCCAGTTGTGAGAAATGTCATAAATATAAGCAGTGCTTTAGAAGTCCTCAGAACTCAGTATGAGTAGAAGGGAAAATACACAGGACGGCAGAGGACTCGAGAGAACCCAATAGTGTCTACAGCCTAGAGTGCAGTCAGCATCAACTCTTAGTCAAGAATGGAGAGCAGCTAGGAACTTTTCAAAAAGCCTTGAAGCAGAAAAGGCAAATAGGCTGAAGCAGGGGATACTAGTAAGTGAACGTTCTGGTAGGAACCAGGCAGAGTCTTCAGGGAGGTTGAGAATGGATGTGCCAGCCTAGGAAAAGGAAGAGGTCCTTGATACGGCAGCAGAGTGCAGGACACTGAATTTAGGAGAATTTGTAGCCACTGCCTCAGTCACTCAGTGCGAATGCATGTAACGAGACATGACACATGAAAATACAGCTCTGCAGCTGGGCATAAATTGGTCCTACAGGACCGGGTGGTTCATGACATCCGAGGCAGCACTGTGTTACAAGATGCTGTGGCACGTTGAAACTTCAGCCCCATAATTCAACATGACGGCTGCAACGTCCAGAGAAGAAACATCTGTATCTGCATCAGTTCTGGTGCTCTGGGTGGTGGCCGTCTGAGGGACGTTATCAAGAAAGAGCCCCGGCCAAAGCTGGCAAGAAGCTGGCCAGGGAAGGAGGTGATAAACATGCAGGATAAAATTTCAGGACCCCATCACAGGACTGCTCTGTCTGTCTATGCAGTCATGTCCAATTCTTTGTGATCCCATGCGCTAATAGCCCACTGGGCTCCTCTGTCCAAGGGATTCTCCAGGCAAGAATACTGGAGTGGGTTGCCATTTTCTCCTCCAGGGGATCTTCCCAACCTAGGGATTAAACCCTCATCTCTTGTGTCTCCTGCGTTGGCAGATGGATTCTTTACCACCAAGCCACCTGGGAAGTTGCAAGGCTGTTAGTGATGATAAAATTGAGTCTTTATTTGTGCCAACCAGGGAAAATCAGCAAATACATGTTCACTGAGAACAATCAATGCATTATCTCATTTAATTCTTGGAACCAACTTAAAGAGTCAGGAATAATCCTTACTTTATTGATGAAACAAGAGTTAGGAATATCGTCCAGTGGCACCATAGCTAGAAGTTGGCAGAGCTGGGATTCAAAAGAGAGAGAGATGTCTGACAAGGACCTATGGTACAGCTCAGGGAACTCTGCTCAATATTCTGTAACAACCTAATTGGGAAAACAATTTGAAAAAGAATAGATGCATGTATATGTATAACTGAATCACTTTGTCATTCACCTGAAACTAACACAATATGATTAATCAACTCTGTGTGTGTGTGTTAGTTGCTCAGTCGTGTCCAACTCTTGGTGACCTCAAAGACAGTAGCCTGCCAGGCTCCTCTGTCCATGGGATGCCCCAGGCAAGAAAACTGGGGTGAGTATTTCCTTCTCCAGGGGATCTTCCTGACCCAGGGATCAAACCTGGGTCTCCTGCACTGCAGGTGAATCAACTATGCTCCAGTATAAAATAAAAAGTTTAAAAAAGTGTCTGAGTCTAAAACCCACAGATGCAAACACTGCACTCCACTCCTCCCAGCATCTAGCAGAAGTGCTCTGAGCGCAGTGGGAGGAGGACCTGTGTGAAATACATGAGTGACTGTGGCTTTGATGAGATGACTCCCATGGCCAGATGACTTTGATTAGAGACCTTTACTGATTGAATGTCTACAGAGGTGTTTAGCCCCCAGAATTAAGGGATGACATTTACATAAATATTGGAATATTCTGCATAAAAATCCATCTTTCCTGTGACTTTGGGAAGACTGGAAAATGTAGTAGTTCTCAGCTCCCTCAGCAGTCATCTGCTGGAGCAGATGATGTCCAATTTGCTGCATTCCCCACCTCTCCCTACTACCTACTGCTGCTGCTAAGTCACTTCTACTACTGCTACTGCTAAGTCACTTCAGTCGTGTCTGACTCTGTGCAACCCCATAGACGGCAGCCCACCAGGCTTCCCCGTCCCTGGGATTCTCCAGGCAAGAACACTGGAGTGGGTTGCCATTTCCTTCTCCAATGCATGAAAGTGAAAAGTGAAAGTGAAGTCACTCAGTCGTGTCCAACTCTTGGCAACCCCATGGACTGCCACCTACCAGGCTCCTCTGTCCATGGGATTTTCCAGGCAAGAGTACCGGAGTGGGGTGCCATTGCCTTCTCCGCTCCCTATTGCCTCTCCAAGTCTAAATCCAAATGCTTCTGGACATGGATCATTGCCTTTGGGGTGTTTTTCTTTCAGATGATGAAGTAAAAAGTGAAACAGTTTTTATACTCATCTCCATCCAATACTTTCCCTGGTAGCTTAGTTGGTAAAGAATCTGCCTGCAGTGCAGGACACCCAGGTTCGATCCCTGGGTTGGGAAGACCCTCTGGAGAAGGAAATGGCAACCCACTCCAGTACTCTTGTCTGGAAAATCCCATGAACAGAGGAGCCTTGTGGTCTACAGTCCATGGGATTGCAAGAGTCAGACATGACTTAGCGACTAAACCACCACTATCCAAGGCAGGAAAACGAACACAGACTGAGAGGGCCACACATTTCCGAAAGACTTGGTTTTGTGAAATTGAAATATATCCTATGTGTTTAATATACTCACAAGGGGATGTCTGTGTCAGAAGTGTACATCTAACCCAGGCGACTTGACTCATCTTCATTTCTAGCTTGATCTCTGCATGGATTTGACTTTCAGCCCCCTGTCTAGACAGTCAATTTCAACAGCCCAATAGCACAAAGGGTCTTGTCAATACAAGGTCTGGTCTGTTTGAGAGCAATCAGGAGAATCTATAACAAATCAGAACTAGTCATTTGGTTGTTACTCTACATGAATATAAGGATTCATACATATTTCAGGAGTTAGATCTTGAAACCATCACCAATCTATCACATTTGTGTTTTGGAGCAAAAATCTACTGTAAGATAATGATAATAAAAACAATAAATACTACCCTCTATGGGGCTACCTACCACGATCCTGATATTTCGTGAGTTCTATACATAGGTTGTATCATTCATTTTAATTATCCCTTGAAATGAAGGTGTCATCTAATCCCAGCTTTTTCAATAAGGCAGTTGATACTCAATCAAGGTTAAGACAAAAACTCAGGTCTAAGTCCAAAGCCCGAATTCTTTCCACCCTCCTACCCTGCTTTAACTTTGTCTGATTGTAATGTGGCCAACTCTGCTTTCCTTTTCAATTTTTTCCTGCGGTTTGCTTGCTGATTTTTCTTTTCTTTGTAACCTTTTTTTGCCATTTAAGACACTCACAAGCAATGTAACTTGGATTTAAAGACAATTCTTCTAAGGATCTTTTTTCCAAGGAGTTTGGCTCACAGTAGAAAAATACATACGTCTGTGTAGTGAAACAGAGCACTGTACACAGAAGGTAATCCATGAACATTGTGTTGCAGGGAGATGGTCAACATAAAATGGGAAAGAAAAAGAATTTTTTTTGGCTGCACTGGGTCTTCGTTGCAATGCACAGGCTTCTCTAGTTGCAGTACAAGGGCTTAGTTGCCCTGCAGCATGTGGAGCCTTAGTTCCCTGACCAGGGATTGAACCTGCTTCCCTTGCATTGGAAGGTGGATTCTTAACCACTGGACCATCAGGGAAGTCCTGGAAGAGAAAGTTTTAAGTTAAACAAAGCTGGATGTTTCACGGCTTAGCTCCTGGGAGCTGTAAAGGTGTGGGTATCTGAGGCTTGCATCTTTTTCTTCTTATTCTCTCCTCTAAAGATGCTGAAGGAATTTCTTGTCCAGAAACCTTAATCAATATGGTTAAAAGTTCAGGGAATATTGCAAAGCTATACAAGCCTCCCAGTCCCTGGAAACCACCACTCTGCTCTCTGTTTCTACGGGTTTGACTCCCGCATATAAGGGATTCATACACTATTTGTCTTTCTCTGACTTATTTTGCTTGGCAGAATGCCCCCAAGGTCCTGCCGTGTGATCACAAATGCCAGGGTTTCCTTTCTTTTCCTGGCTGAATAATATTCCACGACTGAGTTACTGAACATACATATCACTTCCCACATCTTCTTTATCCATTCATCCATCTTTGGACCTTTTCCTTTGCTTCCTAACATCCTTCTCTGATGGACATGAGCATGTCATGTTTGGAGGAGAGAGGACCAGAGGGAAGGAGGAGCAGCTCTTGTCTCTAAAATCTGTATTCTCTCCCTCCACGTCTGCTTTCCTCCTCCCATCACCATCACCATTGGGATCGCTCTCTGTCTTTCATTCTGTCTCAGCCTCATCCCTTTGCTTCTATTTCTGCTTCCTCTCTGCCTCCCATCTTCCCCTGTTCTTGACTCCTTCCTCTCTCTTACATGGGTCATGACTCCAACCTTTGAAATGCTCTTTGAAATGTTCTGTGAAAACCCCTGTTTAATTAAATCACGAATAATGGCTCTGAGAGGTGGAAGAAGCAAAGACATCCACTGAAGCTCCAGCCACAACAGCCTCAGGAGCGTGGAGTGACAAGGGAAGTAGGGGGTGAGGGAGAGGAAGTGTTGGGTGCAGGCGTTTGACAGCACTGAATCTGCAGAGGGTTCCCCTGGGGCCAGCTCCATGGCTTCCTAGGAACAAGGCCGGCTGAACACGTATTTTAACTGCACAGGCTTTCTGCAGAGCTCTGAGCACCAAGCCCGCCTCCTTCCCCACAACTTGGAGGGCTGGAAAGCAACAAAAACTCTCTTGGCCAGCCTCCGGTCTAGCC
>NW_011494716.1:6592115-6602109 GCF_000754665.1 Bison bison bison | reverse complement strand
AGCCCCTGTTCAAAGGATCCAGTGTCTTCAAGTGCCCTGGTGGCCAGCAGAGATCTCTTCTCATCCATTTCTGTTGAGGATCCTGCTGGTTGTTTCCTGATCTACTCCGTGTGTGTTAAGTCACTACAGTCATGTCCAGTTCTTTGTTACCCCACGGACTGTAGTGCACTAGGCTCCTCTGTCGATGGGATTCTCCAGGCAAGAATACTGGAGTGGGTTGCCATGCCATCTGCCAGGGGATCTTCCTGACCCTGGGAGTGAACCGTCATCTCTTACATTTCCAACACTGGCAGGTGGGTTCTTTACCACCAGCACCACTGGGAAGCCCTCCCTGGTGGCTCAAATGGTAACTATCTACCCCCGACCCCATCTAATGTCTTCACTGGAAGACTCTGCATCCTGTGTGTTCATCTCTCTCCAGAAGACCGAGTTCTCCATGAAGTGATCTTCTAAAACCAAAGTATAATTTACCTATAAAACACAGGATTTGTAAGTACTCAGCCAGATTAATTTTTGTGGATACAAACCTCTGTGAAATTAGCATGAGATCAAGATATTGAAAATTTCTATCATGCCAGAAAATTTGCTTCTGCCCCCCTCTCAGGCTATAGCAATCATTCTTCTGACTTCTGCCACCATGGATTTGCTTGGCCCATTCTTGAACTTCATAAGATTGAAATCATACCATATTTAATTCATATATATGAAATCATACCATATTTATGCTTTTGTGCCTTCCTCCTTTGTTCCACATCATGTTTTTGAGATTTATTAATATTTTTGCATGTAGAGCCACTTGTTCTTTTTAGGAAGGAATATACTACAGTTTGTTCATTCTTTTTTTTTTCTATTGAGAGAAGTCACATTTTAAATGATAAAGTGCTGATATTTGGAAAATTCTCAGTGGAAAGAGAAAGAAAGCTCATCCTATTGAAGCAAAAATATTGTCAACGCTGTAATATCAAAACCTCCTGGGGCTGTCTTGTTTTATCTCAGGACCTTGGTGGGGAAATGTAGGTGACATCTTTGGGATTTTTCCTGGAGAAGTAGGCTGGCTAGAAGTGTCTGAAGCTACACTGCTGGGTTAGGGACTCTCCCTCTAAACTGGACTCTGGGTTCAGGGAACTGCAATAAATAACACTGAAACACACTAAGATGTAGTAAGGGCTTCCCTGGTGGCTCAGTTGGTAAAGAATCCACCTGCAATGCAGGAGACCGCCTGCAATCCAGGAGCTGGGAGTTCAATCCTTGAGTCAGGGAGTTCCCCTGGAGAAGGAAACAACAACCTACTCCAGTATTCTTGCCTGAAAAATCCCATGGGCAGAGGAGCCTGGCAGGCTAGTAGAAAAGCATGAACCCAGACAGACCATCTGGGTTTAGTTCCTGGAAGTTAGTCTTAGCTATGTAATGTTCAGAAAATAACTGAAGTGTCATATCTCTCAGATTCCACATTGTGAAGCAGGTTTGTGAAGCAGACTTCATAACATTGTGAGGTTTCAGTGAGACACCTGACACATCATAGGAAAATGCATATTCAGAAAAGAACTCTATTCTTGGGCTGTGGTTTTTCAGAAGCTTCTTAGAGAAGTGAGATTTGGGAGTGAGCTTTTTCTCCTGGGAAAAAGACATAAAAGAGGGGACTTCCCAGTGGCTAAGACTCTGTGCTCCCAAAGCAGGAGGCCTGGGTTCTATCCCTGGTTGGGGGACTAGATCCCACTTGCCACAACTAAGAGTTTGCTTGAAACAACTAAAGACCCCACATACTGAAACTAACAACTGGCGCAGTCAAATAATAAAACAGAAAAATACATGTTTTTTAAACGATATTAAGGAAACTTAACTTTCAGGGAAGAATTCCATGGCATATTCTAATACAAGGGCATTAAACATTCTCTCCAGGACTTGTGGAGTCATGGCTATTGTCTGCATCCCCTGCAGGACTAGAAACCAACAAAATACACACTCCATTGTGGTTTGTATCTGGGTCCCACCAGGTACTCTCTGCCCTCATTCTGTCCCTTTTGACCAAGTTCATTGCCATGCAATCTTCTGGGACCCCGGCACCCCCTTTCTCTGCTTCATCACTTCACCACCTTAACTGCTTCATCCCACTGGTTTACACATACGGCTTCACGTAGGTCCTACGGGAAGTCCTTCCACTGACATGCATTCTCTCCAGGTAATGCCCAGTTTCTCCTCTGTCCTCAGAGCAAAGTTGCTCAGAAGAGTTGGCCTTACTCACCATCCTCGGGTCCTAACCTCTCATACTCTCCTCAAGCCCACTCCCTCGCCGTGACTATTACCAAATGTTGACGACGATCTAGGATCTCGCCAAAGCCAATGGATATCCATTCATTCATTCAACAGCTACTTATGACCCTTTCTTCTAGCAACGTCTGTTCTGGGTCCTGGCATAAATCTCTGTACAAAAACAAAGACCCTCGACCCTCCCTGGAGTTTACCTTCCAAAGGAGAGTGACCAGGATGGAAGCCATCATTTTCTCCCTTCTCTCCACAAGCATTTCTTTTCTTGAAACACTTTCTAACTGTATGACCGTGGGCAGACAACCTTCTAATACTTCAATTTCCTGCTTTTGAGGGGAGATCATTGAAAGGGCATGACTGGGAGCTGGACCCAGGCAATCGCAGGCTCCTCACCCCTCCTCTGAATTTGGAATGTATGTTCTCCACACAGTCCCACAGTGACAGCCATTTTCAAGGATGCAGCCTTTGAGACACTGATGCTGTGGGGACCATCTGGACCGTTTACAGGACTGAACTCTGTTAAGGCCTCGATATAAACTGTTAAGATTCTGGCAGGCAGGTGCGGAGATCACTCATCACTCAAGGAAAACCATGTATGTAAGTTGCCTTGTTGATTAACCCTGCCTACCAGTCTGGCGTGCCTGCCTCTTTCCTCCTTCCTTCTCTGCCCTCTCTGTACAGGAGCTAGTTTGTGAATCCTCTGGAAGACCCAAGTGATGATATCTATATGAAATCTACCTGGGAGGGTCCTTGAGGAGATCCAGAGAACTTCAATGCGCCCAGTGCTTCCACACACACATGCACAGAAATGCCAGCTCCAACTCCTGAATTATTTTTCCTTACCCCACAAAATCTTTAATAACTAAGTATGTAACTTTGTATTAGCTATGCTTGTAATTATAAAGTAACCTCCATAATAATATATGCAACAGAATTAAATTGCCTACGGCTCAACATCCATTTTTTTTTTTTTTTTAACTTCCAATTTTACGGTTTCCACCAGCTCGATGATTTACAGGCTTGTAATCACCCTTTTCTGCCTGTCAGCGCTGCCAGCCCAGGGACGGCCTTGGCTTGTTTAGTTGAGACCTTCAGAGCTGAACAGCCTGGCCTGAGGCCCTGTTCTCTGGGAATCATATCTTGGGTTTTTCTCTTTCTTTACTCCCTCAACTTTTGATTTTGATATAATTTCAAACTTGCAGAAGAGCTTCAAGATGAGTTCCAAAAAAAATCCCGAGCACCTTTAGCCATTTTCATAACATCTTGCTCCATTTTATGCATCACTCTCCATATGTAGATGATCAAACCCCTATGTCATTCGCTTTAGTGTATATTTCCTCAGATCAAGAATATTCTTTTTTATAAACATAGCATCATCAAATTTGAGAAATTTATCATTGATGTACTATTATCATGAAATCCACAGTTTATATTCAAATGGTGTCAATGAAGTGATAGTCGCTCAGTCGTTTCCAACTCTTTGGGACCCCATGGACTGTAGCCCACCAGGCTTCTCTCTCCATGGAATTCTCCACGCAATAACACTGGAGTGGGTTGCCATTCACTTCTCCAGGGGATCTTCCCAACCCAGGGATTGAATCCAGGTCCCCTGCATTGCAGGCAGTTTCTTTTACCATCTGAGTCACCAGGGAAGTTCTCAAATGGTGTCAACTTCCCCCCAAATGTCTTTTACAGTCCCCACCCCACTCTGCCACCATCCAATCCAGCATTTAGTCACCATGTCTGTTTAATCTTCTTTTATCTAGAATGTTTCTCAGTCCTCCTTCGTCTTTCTGATTTATTTATTTTTGATTGTTCTGGATCTTTGTTGCTGTGTGGGCTTTTCTCTCTGGGTGAGGTGAGTGGGGTGTACTCTCTGGTTGCAGCATACAGGCTTCTCATTGCAGTGGCTCCTCTAGTTTCGGAACACAGGCTGTAGGTGATTGGGCTTCAGTAGTTGTGGTGCACAGGCTTAGTTTCCCTAGGCATATGGGATCTTCTCAGACCAGGGATCAAACCTGTATTTCCTGCATTGGCAGGCAGATTATTTACCACTGAGCCACCAGAGAAGCCCCTCTTTGTCTTTCTTGAGCTTGATATTTTTGGAGAGTTCTGATTGGTTATTTTGTAGAATGGTCCTCAAAATCTCTTGGTCAATGTGGTGTCTACCAGTTTTTTCCACTGTATCTTCACCATTTTCCCCTTAAAATTAATAAATAATTTGCACATACATACTTTGAAAATCTGTATGTATCCTGTTTTTTTTTTTAATCAAAGCTTTCCAGCAATGATTCAGCGTTAATTGGTGATTTTCCTAAATCCATCAATCCTTCTATACATACTAGTTGAAATTCTACCATAAAGCAGAGCTTTTCTTTCTTTTCCATGTACTCATGGATTCTTATTTTATTTGATGAGTTCTGACTGTAGCCTACCAGGCTCCTCCCTCCATGGTTTTCTCCAGGCAAGAGTACTGGAGTGGGTTGCCATTTCCTTCTCCAGGGGCTCTTCCGACCCAGGGATGGAACCTAGGTCTCCCGCATTCCAGGCAAACACTTTAACCTCTGAGCCACCAGGGAAGCCCTTGAAAACCAATATCTAGGCCTAAATGTGCTCACTGCTGATACTATAGCATTGCTTCTATAGCAAGTTCTCCTCAGTAGATAGTTAGAAAATACACATATGTCCAAACACACACACACACATATTTATTAAATAAAAACCATGACTTGGGACTTCCGTGGTAGTTCAGTGGCTGAGACTCCACACTTCCACTGCAGGGGGTATGGGTTCAATCCTTGGTCAGGGAACTAAGATCCCACATGTGTGGCCAAAAGGAACCCACAAACAAACTTGAGCTTGTACTGATATTTATAATTCTAATCCAGTGGCATCCAGTGGCATTTTCCTCTTTCTATATGTGCAGCAGCTTTTTCTAACAGTGAGAAGCCTAGATCTCATTATCTTCCAAATATTTACTCTTTTGCTCAAGCCCAGGACACACAAAAAATAGTTTCCCAATTGCTAACTCATGCCACTGTAAAGGACTTCTCAGGTGGTACTAGTGGTTTAAAAAAAAAAAAACAAAAAACGCCTGCCAGTGTAGGTTAGACCTAAGAGACGCAAGTTCGATCCCTGGGTTGGGAAGATCCCCTGGAGGCAGACATGGCAACCCACTCCAGTATTCTTGCCTGGAGAGTCCCATGGACAGAGGAGCCTTGTGGGCCATGGTCCATAGGGTCTTGAAGAGTTGGACACACCTGAAGAGACTTAGCATGCACACATACATGCCCGTGTAAAAAGCAAACCAATTAACTAGAGTTCAAATTTTATTTTTAACTTTTTGGTAAAATTTACATAAAATGAAATACACAAATCTGAAATGTGCACTTCATGAGTTTTGGAAAATGCATCCATCTGTGTAACCTGCAATCCTGTCGCTATACACAGAATTTCCATCACACCAGTAAGTTCCTGCGTGCCCCATTTCCAGGCAATTTCCCACAGGAGGCAGCCATTTTTCCTGATGTTTTTCATCATATGTGAGTTTTACCAATTTTAAAACTTGATATAAATGGAATCAACCAGTATGTTGTCTCGTGTGACCAGCTTCTTTCAGCATAGAAGTAATTTACCTATGTCATTATATGTATAAATAATTCATTCCCGTTTACTGCTAAATTGTTAGTCCATTGTATAAGAATGCCACAGGCTATTTCTATATTTCTTTGTCAATGCTTATTTTGGTTGTTTCCAACCTGGGGCTATGATGGAGTTGCTCTCAGCATTCTTACACAAGTTTTTTGGTGGATGTATATTTCCATTTCTCTCTGGTATATACCTAGGAGTAGAATTGCTGAGTTATTAGGTGAAAGCTGAGAATTCTTCCTAAAGCAGTTGTATCATTTTACACACCCGCCAGCAGTGTGTGAGGGCTCCTGTTGCTTCACACCTTTGCCAACTTTTGGTGTTCTCGGTCTTTAAGTTTTAGTTATTCAGTGAGGGTATAGTGATCTGTCCTGGTGGGTTTAACTTTGCATTTCCCTGGTTACTAGCGGTGTTGAGCACATTTTCCTGTATTTATCTGAGATTCACATATTTGTTTGTAAGAGGATGTTCAAGGCTTTATCCTTTTTTTCCTTTCTTTGGCTGCACCAAGTGGTATGTGGGATCTTAGTTCCCTCACCCAGGATTGAACCCATGCTCCCTGCATCGACAGCAAGAAGTCTTAACCACTGGACTGCCACAGAAATCCCACTTTGTCCAGTTTTAATTAGATTGTTCTTGGACAGAAGAGGCTGGTGGGCTGCCATCTATAGGGTCACACAGAGTCAGACACAACTGAAGCGACTTAGCAAGCAGCAGCTTTATTACTAATTTGCAGGACCTCCTTATGTATTCTGATGCAAATCATTTGTCAGATATGTGTTTTGAAAATATTTTTTCACGGTCTATGTTTTCTTGGTTCATTTTTGTAATGGTGACTTTTCATGAGCAAAATCATTTAATTTTGATGAGGTCTAATGTACCATTTTTTTTTCTCTTTCCTTTATTGTGCTTAATGAAAGTTTTAACCACTCTCAAGTCATATGGATTTTCACCTACATTTTTTTCCTAAAATTCTATACTTCTGATTTTTTATGGTTAGGTCCATTGTTGTTGGTCAGTCTCCAAGTCATGTTCAGCTTTTCACAGACCCATGGACTACAGCATGCATGCTGCTGCTGCTGCTGCTAAGTCACTTCAGTCGTGTCCGACTCTGTGACCCCATGGACTGCAGCCTACCAGGCTCCGCCGTCCCTAGGATTCTCCAGGCAAGAGTACTGGAGTGGGTTGCCATTTCCTTCTCCAATGCATGAAAGTGAAAAGTCAAAGTGAAGTCGCTCAGTCGTGTCCGACTCTTAGCGACCCCATGGACTGCAGCCTACCAGGCTCCTCCGTCCATGGGATTTTCCAGGCAAGAGTACTGGAGTGGGGTGCCATTGCCTTCTCCAACAGCATGCATAGTCCCTCTCAAATCAATTTTTTGGTATGGCATAAGGAAGAGATAAAGGTTTATTTTTCTTTCCCTAATGAGCTGCTTTGGTGCCTTTGTCTAAAATAATTTAACCATTTGAGTCCCTTTCTGTTCTCCCTGGACCATACCATTGATTTAGTTGTTCTTTTATTTCGCCAATATCACAAGCTTTAGGATAAGTCCGCCAAGTCCGGAACAAAGGTGACAGTTACACAGTATCATATTATGAACTTAATGCCACTGAACCGTACATTTGAAAATTGATGGAATGGTACATTTTATGTTCTGTTTTGTTGCTATTCTGTCCCTAAGTCGTGTCTGACACTTTGTGACTCCATGGACTGCAGCACGCCAGTCCTCTGCCCTTCACTTTCTCCCATAGTTTGCTCAGATTCAGGTCCATTGAGCTGGTGATGCTATATAACCATCTCATCCTCTGCTGCCCCCCTCTCCTTTTGCCATCAGTCTTTCCCAGCATGTTGTGTGCGTTTTGTCCATAATATAAAGAGTCTACTGAAAGCTTTTCAATTCATACTGCCCTTGGGGACTTCCTGACAGTCCAGTGGTTGAGACTTAACTTTCTAGTGCATGGGGTGTGGATTTCATCCATGTTTATTTAACTTATATGCAGAGTATATCATGCAAAATGCTGGGCAGGATTAAGCACAAGCTGGAATCAAGATTGCCGGGAGAAATACCAGTAACCTCAGATATGCAGATGACATCACCCTTATGGCAGAAATTGAAGAAGAACTAAAAAGACTCTTAATGAAAGTGAAAGAAGAGAGTGAAAAAGTTGGCTTAAAACTCAACATTCAGAAAACTAAGATCATGACATATGGTCCCATCACTTCATGGCAAATAGATGGGGAAATAATGGAAACAGTGAGAGACTTTATGTTTGGGGGCTCCAAAATCACTGCAGATGTGACTGCAGCCATGAAATTAAAAGATGCTTTGAAGTAAGCGAGAAAGAAAAACACCAATACAGTATACTAATGCATATATATGGAATTTAGAAAGATGGTAACAATAACCCTGTATACGAGACAGCAAAAGAGACACTGGTGTATAGAACAGTCTTTTGGACTCTGTAGGAGAGGGAGAGGGTGGGATGATTTGGGAGAATGGCATTGAAACACGTATAATATCATATATGAAATGAGTTGCCAGTCCAGGTTCAATGCACGATACTGGATGCTTGGGGCTGGTGCACTGGGATGACCCAGAGGAATGGTACAGGGAGGGAGGAGGGAGGAGGGTCCAGGATGGGGAACACGTGTATACCTGTGGCAGATTCATGTTGATATATGGCAAAACCAATACAATATTGTAAAGTTAAAAAATAAAAAAAATAAAAAATAAAAAAGATGCTTGCTCCTTGGAAGAAAAGCTATGACCAATCTAGACAGCATATTCAAAAGCAGAGACATTCCTTTGCCAACAAAGGCCCATCTAGTCAAAGCTATGGTTTTTGCAGTAGTCATGTATGGATGTGAGAATTGGTCTTTAAAGAAAGCTGAGCACTGAAAAATTTATGCTTTTGAATTGTGATGTTGGAGAAGACTCTTGAGAGTCCCAAGGAGATCCAACCAGTCCATTCTAAAGGAAATCAGTCCTGAATATTCATTGGAAGGACCGATGCTGAAGCTGAAAGTCCTATACTTTGGCCACCTGATGCGAAGAGCTGACTCATTTGAAAAGACCCTGATGCTGGGAAAGACTGAAGGCAAGAGAAGGGGATGACAGAGGATGAGATGGTTGGATGGTATCACTGACTCAATGAACATGAGTTTGAGTTAGTTCTGGGAGTTGGTGATAGACAGGGAAGCCTGGCATGCTGCTGTCCATGGGGTCTCAAAGAGTCAGACACGACTGAGCCACTGAACTGAACTAAACAGGGAGCTAAATCCCATACGCCTAATGGCAAAAACCCAAGGCACAAAAGGAAAGCAGTATTGTAACAAATTCAATAAAGACTTTAAAAATGGTCCACATTAAAAAAAAAATCCTACTGCCCTTGACCCCTCAGGGAAATGTTCATCAGCCACTCCTTCCTCTCCGACACCTCCTCATCCCAAGGCTTCTGGATTGAGGGTGCCCATCATTTTGTTGTCCTTCCTGAAGCCCTGTCTTTCCCATTCCTCCTCCCTCCTCTTCGTGTTGGTTTTTCCAAGGACTCTGTTTCCTCCTCTCTGCTCTTCTTACTCAGAGTATGATCCTTGGGAGGTCTCAACAGCCCCATGGCTGCCCTCCCATTCCCATCTGTGTCCTCAGCCCAGTCCCCTTTCTCGGGTCTAGACCTTTATTGGAAGATGCCTCTTGGATTTCCTACTAGCTTGTTCGGTCAACACCTCAAGTCCACCAGGTCCCAAACCTGACTCAACACTCCTGTCTTTTCCCCAAATCTCCTTCCCCACCTCCAGTGTTCCCCAGTTTACTCACTACCTATGTTACCTTGGGAAGGTTCCTGAAGTGCATCTTACCTGTCAGGGCTATGGCTAGAAAAACATAGTCATGAAAAAGAGGAGATTGAGAAAGAGCTTAAAGATGGAAGTCTGTGCAAAGGAATAGGCAGGTTTAGCAAAGGTGAGGGAAGCTGAAGCACCCTGGGCTGCCAGCGATGGAGAGCCATCCTCACCGCAGGAATAAGAAAAGGGAGAATTTCCCAGAATTCAGGGTGAGCTGAGGGACAGGGCTACCCGATGCACA
>NW_011494716.1:6561884-6592015 GCF_000754665.1 Bison bison bison | reverse complement strand
CGTCAGAGAGGAATCCGGTCCTTGCTAACCCTGCGCCCATCAGGGATGGAGGCAGGGGAAGAAATCGCTCCAGTGACTCTTCCCTCTCACACCCCAGTCTCCAGGTGATGTCTCGTAATGGCTGACTCTAACCAGAAGCCAGACAGCCAGGAAACCTGGTTCAAGCAGTCCAGAGAATCCAGTCTCTGGGTCAAAGCAGAGTGGAGAATGAATCTGGTGGGACAAACAGAGAATACCCATCACAGTCACGATGCCTCTTTGCTGTCATATAGAAAACTGGCATTAGAATTATACCTACCTAGGGACTTCCCTGGCAGTCCTGTGGTTAAGACTCTGCACTTTCAATGAAGGGGGCATGGGTTTGATCCCTTATCGGGGAACTAAGATTTCACATGCCACACTGTGGGGCCAAATAATAAACAAAACACAGACATACACATGCATGAAGAATAGTACCTACCTGATGAATCTTTCAAGAGCAGTAAATGCTTTATCATGCATAAAGCACCCAGAATACCGTCTGACACATAATAAAATCTCAATAAATGTTTATTACCATGTTTCTTTTCTTCCTTCTTGTCAACTTGATTGAACTAATCCAAAAACACAGTTCAAATAAAAGCTTCTAGCTCCAAGAGAAGGCAGCTGTCCAAAACATGCTTAATAAGTCCTGGTTGTCCCAATTTGTGCAGCAGTATGCTTTGCTTATCAACATCTGCTCTTTCTGGAAACTGACAGGTAATTTTCTTACCATTTAGCCACTGATTTCTCATATGCAACAGATATATAAATGCATCCATCATCCATTGTGAGGCTGATTTTGAGCAGACTGTGAACCCAATGGCCTGTTCCAATTATTTCTGGAATCCATAGGTGAATTCAGATTCATTTGCCTTGAATTTTATGAAAAGCTCATCTTTTATCATCATCTCCTGTCAAGCCAGTCTTGTGTTAGTTGCTTTGAAGAATTACAAAGTGTGTAATTATATCTATGGGGATATGTTACATTTAAACCACAATTAGAAGAACAACAAATATGCATGATGGCAAATATGAGACAATCACATAAAGCGCATAAAATTAGTTGTAATTCCCCTAGCTTCACAACATATACCCATAGTATGATTATGCTATATACTATACTTCATATGCTGAATGTTGTATATTACATTATGTATTAAAGCAGAAGTTTTTCAGTTGGACATTACAGGGTAAAATGTAGGTTCTGTCATATACTAATTCTACGAGTTTGGAAAATTTATGTGCTATGGTTAGTCGCTCAGTCGTGTCAGACTCTATTTGACCAGGCTTCTCTGTCCATGGGGATTCTCGAAGCAAGAACACTAGAGTAGGTTGTCATGCCCTCCTCTAGGGGATCTTCAAAATCCAGGGATTAAACCCAGGTCTCCCACATCGCAGGTGGATTCTTTACTGTCTGAGCCACCAGGGAAGGAAAATTTATGGATTATCTTTAAAATTCTTTTATCTCAGTGACTTCCCTGGCAGTCTGGTGGTTAAGACTGGGCACTACCAAAGCAGGTTCATTCGTTGGGTAGGGAACTAAGATCCCATGTTCTGGGCAACCAAAAAATAAAATTAAAAGAATTAATTTCTCTTGTTGCAAAATGAAGACAATGATGTCCAATTCACAGAATTATTATGAGGAGTTAAGTGTGAAACTGTACTATTGGAACTCAGGGTGGGCCATCCCCAAATGTGCCTTATTGGCATATTGATTATTTTGAGTTAAAATTACTTAAGAAATGACCAAGGCAGAGGTATACTCTGACCCTCTGCTCTGTCTCTCTGAAAGCAGGAAGGAAATCTCCACTGTGAAATGTGCCCTCCTTGCATCCAGAGGTAAACAGACACCCTTATCGCCAGAGACAGGGAATTGCGGTCAAGAAGCCTACATAAGGGCTTCCCGGGTGGCACCAGTGGTAAAGAATCCACTTGTCACGGCAGGAGATGCAAGAGACTCAGGTTCAATCCCTTGGTCAGGAAGATACCCTGGAGGAAGAAAAGGCCACCCACTCCAGTATTCTTGCCTGAAAAACCCCACAGACAGAGGAGTCTGGTGGGCTATAGTCCATGAGGTCGTAGAGAGCTGGACATGACTGAGTGACTGAACACATACACAAATCCACAACCTATATTAATAAACCTTGTCACTTCTTTAACTGATGACCACAAGCCCTAACTCTTGTTTCGATTCTTCACCAGTTAAGCACCCAAAAGCCTAAGTTTCTTTGTCCTATCAGTTCCTCACATATTTACTGCTTCTCTGTCTAAAGAAAATATAAAAGTTGTCTGCTTTGACCACTTCTTAGGTTCTATTTCTATGAGATCTCCATGTATGCAAATAAAAATTGGTTCCTTTTCCTCCTGTTCAACTGTCTTATAATCAGCCCAGCCACAAGAACTCAAGAGGGACAGAAGTGAAAACCTCCACTTCTTGACAATATGTGAAATGTCTAGTCCTGGGCCCAGAAGATGATTTGTGCTCCATAAATTAAAGATTTGGGGGAATTCCCTGGAGGTCCAGCGATTAGGACTCAGCACTTCCACTGCAGGGGGCTCAGGTTTGATCCCTGGTTGGGGAACTAAGATCCTACAAGCCACACAGCAAATCAAAAAAAAAAAAAAAATTGAAGAGTAGATTATTATGGAAAATCATATTTCTGTTTATCAATATTTATCATTTACTGGATGGACCATTGCTTTATTTCCCAAAGAGCTGTATCTGGAAGAAGGAATGCTTGCTGTTGTTGTTCAGTCACTAAGTTGTATCCAACTCTTCATGACCCCATGGACTCCAGCACTCCAGGCTTCCCTGTCCACTGTCTCCCAGAGTTTGCTCAAATTCATATCCACTGAGTCAGTGATGCTGTCTAATCATCTCATCCTCTGCCGCCCACCCACTTCTCCTCCTGCCTTCAATCTTTCCCAGCATCAGGGTCTTTTCCAATGAGTCGGCTCTTCCCATCAGGTGGCCAAAGTATTGGAGCTTCAGCATCAGTCCTTCCAATGAATATTCAGGGTTGATTTCCTTTAGGATTGACTGGTTTTATTTCCTTGCTTCTCAAGGGACTTTCAAGCGTCTTCCCCAACACCACAGTTTGAAAGTATCGGTTCTTCGGCGCTCAGTCTTCTTTATGGTCCAGCTCTCATCCGTACATGGCTACTGAAAAAAAACAAAACTTTGACCACATGGACCTTGGAAAACTACAATTTGCAAAGAGTCTTTACCTGGAGGGAAGGAGTGATGAGGCCAGGTCATGGGGACGTCTTCCAGGTACTTCTTATTGCAACATGGCCTCCTCCTCATTGCCACTGACCTCTGCTGCTGCTAAGTCGCTTCAGTCATGTCTGACTCTGTGCGACCCCAAAGACAGCAGGCCACCGGGCTTCCCCGTCCCTGGGATTCTCCAGGCAAGAACACTGGAGTGGGTTGCCATTTCCTTCTCCAGCCACTGACCTCGGGCTCTTCTAAAGACAGAGGTTTCTAAGGAAGTCCTGTCACAACATCTCCATTCAGACCAGCTCTCAGGAGGTCAGTACTCATGTTTCTTCCATTGCTCACTGTCAACCCGAGTATGTGGGGGCCCTCTGATCTAAGCTGCATAGCACTTCTCAGGATGAAATGTCTTTGGGCATTTCACACATGCAAAAGCACCAGGTCGGAAAATCCTGAAAAGACCCTAGAGAGTCTGTGTTAGGATGAAACAGCTCTTTTCTGTCTCAGATACCTCTGGGGATGAGCAGAGGCATAAATTAAATCAAGAGATTTAAGAAAATAAAAGATACGAGGAAATGGATTTTGTTATCATGGTCCCTGGACAAAACCCTCGATTAAAAAACACCCAGATTAGAAGGTGGTATTAAGTCAGAGTTATGAGTAGGCAGGCAGCAAGGAAATACTCAAAATAATGGTAAATATAACGATTACCATGACTAAGCTTTTTGAGTTTTTACTATGTACTAGGCATTGTGCTTTCTATATTTGAGTTCTTAAATCTTCAAACAATGCTGTGGAATCCGTGCTATTATTGTCTATATTTTTTCAGATGAGTAAATTGAAACAGAGAAGACAAAAAATTTGCCTGAGGTCACACAGCTAATAAGTGGCAGAGCTAGGATTCAAACCCAGGCAGCTAATTCCAGTCTAGACACAGCCAGCCTCTGACATTGGCTTTTCTCCCAAATGAAAATATGGCCTTGCTGATGTGAGTGTAGGTAAGTGACAAGGACAATCTGATATTCGCAAGCACCCTTTTAAATGGAAACGCATATATTATCCAGGTAAGTTAATCTGAGAGGTGGGGAGATTTCCGCAAGCCCCAAGAATAAAAAGACAATGGCACAAAGATGATTATGCTGCTTTCTTCATATTTTGGCAGGAATCTACCTGTTGAGACATGGTTATTGCTAATCAAGTGTCATATGAGGGAGACAGGGACCAAGGAGACCTCTGCCCTGGTCATGCTATAACTGTTCCTGCCCTGTGCATTCACTCTGCACTCTTGAAAATGTCTGGAATATTTGCTAATAAAACATACAACCTATTGTAGGTCTCTATGTACATCAATGTGATATATAGAAAGAAAGAAAGAAAGAAATCTTGTCCGACACTTTGTGACCCCAGGGACTATATGTACATGGAATTCTCCAGGCCAGAATACTGGAGTGGATAGCCTTTCCCTTCTCCAGGGGATCTTCCCAACCCAGGGATCAAACCCAGGTCTCCCGCATTGCAGGCGGATTCTTTACCAGCTGAGCCACCAGGGAAGCCCACGTGATATATAACCCACTTGAAATCCCGCAAACAATTGATCCTGTGGGCCTTTAAAAAAAAATTTATTAAAGTACAGTTGATTTATAATGCTGTGTTAATTTCTGCTGTACAGCAAAGAGACTCGGTTGTTTATAAATGTTCTTTTTCATGTTCTATTACATTATGGTTTATCACAGGATAGTGACTCTATTCCCTGTGCCATATATGCTAGGACCTCATTGTTTATCTATTCTGTATATAACAGTTTGTACTGTTAATCCCAAGCTCCCAATCCTCCCCTCCCCTAGTCCCTCCTCCCTTTGACAACCCCAAGTCTGTTCTCTATGTCTGTGAGTCTGTGTTCTGTAGATTGGTTCATTTGTGTCTTCGTGTAGGTTCCACATACAAAGACTATCGCGCGATACTTCTCTTTCCCTTTCTGACTTACTTCACTGAGTGTGATCGGCTCTAGGCCCATCCTTGCTGCTGCAAATGGCATTATTCATTCTTTTTGATAACTGACAGATATCCCACTGTGTATCTATGCCACATCTTCTTTATCCATTCATCTATCGATGGACATTTGTTTCCCTATCTTGGCTTTTGTGAATAGTGCTGCCATGAACATAGGGGCACATGTATTTTTTTGCATTACATTTTTCTCCAGATATATGCCCAGGAGTAGGAGCGTGGGATTGTATGGTAACTCATGGTCATATCTTTCTCTTTGAACTGGACCTACATAGGAAGTATATCTCTAGCTTTGGTTTTGTTAGAGAGGATCCCCCTGGCTAGTTCTAACTACCATGACCAGGGAGGGGCTCACCCCCTCCATAGTACATAGGAGCAAGATAAGGTCACAGATTTTCAGCCTATTGGCCTCATAGGTCTGCTCGAGTGGGAGGCTCACCACTCAATACAAACCAAATGCCCCAACCACAGTGGATCTTCACACAGCCTCCAATACCTCTTCCCAGGCTAAGAGACCTATTTGAGAGAAACTCTGGTGTGTATGCTGTCATGTCCAACTCTTTCTGAACTTCTGGGCTGTCGCCCACCAGGTTCCTCTGTCCATGGGATTCTCCAGGCAAGAATATTGGAGTAGACTGCCATGCCCCACTCCAGGGGATCTTCCTGACCCAGGGATCAAACCTGAATCTCTTATGCCTCCCGCACTGGCAGGCAGGTTCTTTACCACTAGGGCCACCTGGGAAATCTGAAGGGTTAGTCTCTCAGTTGTGTCTGACTCTTTGTGACCCCATGGACTCCGCTGTTCATGGAATTTTCCAGGCAAGAACACTGAAGTGGGTTGCCATGCCCTCCTCCAGGGGATCTTCCTGATCTAGGGATTGAACCCAAGGCTCCTGTGTCTCCTGCATTGCAAGCGGATTCTTTACCCACTGAGCCACCTGTGAAGCCCTTAGTTTCCTATACCTCATATAATACTGCTGCTTGTGTTACAAGGTGATGGTCATGAATGAGTTAACACACATAACATGCTTACAACAGAGTCTCGCACAAGCACAAAAGAACCTGATTGTTCTGCGAGTTTATAGCCTCACATTGGTGTATCTCATCTACAGCACTTTATCAATGAAGAATTTGATCCAACTCAGGTTGTCTGTTTAGCAAACGCCTCATCTCTTGACAAGGCATAAGGTCTTTGTTTAACCTATAATTACCAATCTACTGAACTCTCTTTCCACCTAACTTCTCCAGGTCTGAAGTTCCTCAGCTGAAATACTCATTATGGCCCATGAAAGAATAGTCACTGTTTTACTGTAGCTTTGATTCTGTTCCCCTATCAGCTTCTCTGGTTTTGCCGCCTTCTTTCAAATCCGCACCAGCACAGACCTCATGCCTGGCCCCCTGTCTTAGTCTCTAGGTGGCTGTTCGTGACCCATCTGTATGCTAGTGCTTAGCCCCAGGCATCAACCAGAATTATTTGAGGTTGAAATGAAACATAGAAACTGCCCCACTTTTTTTTTACAAGGAGGAAACAGAGAGAGGTGGATGAAGGGAAAGAAAATTGAATTGTAAGCACTAATTGAGCACCCTCTTTTTAAAAAACTTTTAATTTTATATTGGAGTATAGCTGATTGACAATGTTGTGATAGTTTCAGGTAGACAGCAGAGGGACTCAGCCATACATAAACATGTATCCATTCTCCTCCCATCCAGGCTGCCCCATAACATTGAGCAGAGTTCCCTGAATTGAGCATCCTCATGGTACCAAATGCTATAGCATTTAGCCTGTGTTATTTCACTTCATCCACCAGGCAGTCTTACTAGGTTGGTGTTCTTATTCTCCATTTGCCAATGACAAATGTGAGATTCGAAAAGGACTGGATCATTTGCCCAAGGTCACACAACTGGAATGCAGTGAGTCCAAGAATGGAACCAGACCTTTCTATTTCCAAAGCAATTTTGGTCATCTCATTAAATCATGTGACTTAGCTGCCATGTGATTTACGCAAGGTCACAGAGCTCACAGAGAACATCTGAGATGTGAATGCAACCTCCTCCCTACCCGTCTTCTTCAGTGTGGTCAATTGCAAGGCCTTTTAAAATATATGGTTTTATAACCCGCTCAGGTTACAAAAATGTTTGAAATGCAGACACCTCATTCCTGTAGCAGAAATATTAGACGTTGCTCAGGCAAAAGGCATCATCTGATAAACCAGCTACTCATACTTTGTCATATCCAAGCATTGTGATAAACTACTGCTTACCATAGTGAATGTATTTATAAAACCATAAGAGCATATCAGAGTGGAAACTAAATCTCCTTTTTCTTATCTCTATAGAAATGTTTTCCCATCTCAGCAAACAGGAGAGCACCAGGGAAGAAGGAAGGGAGATGCTGTCTCTCTTAAGTTTCCAATCTGATTTAAAGGTCACTCTTGCAAGCCAGGCATCCCCTTCCTGCTTCTCTGAGCTCTGAGGATATCAGTCTGGGGTCAGGAAAGAGAGCAGAAAATGAGCACTTTTTCCCTAGTGCTCATGTTTGCTGACCTTTGCTTAATAGGTATTTATGAGTTGCATCTATTTCCAAACTGTGAAGCTCTGGCAGGAATGATCAGTTTCAAAGCATCAGGTACCTGTTGAACTATTATGTGCCAAGCATTCTGCAAAGCACTGTGCTTTGCATGAGTCATTCCATTTGATCTCCCAGCAATCCAATGAGGTCATTTCCTTGTCCCCATTTTACAGATGAAGAGACTGAGGCTTAAACAGGGGAAGTGGTGTGGTGAAATTGTGCAACTATAATATGACAAAACTTCTCATACAAATCTTTTCCAGCAGAACCTTCTGAAGACCCCAGAGAGACCTTTTCTTTTTAGAAAGAATGTTTGGTTGAGGCATTTATCCATTAGTTCCCATTCCCCAGTGGTTGAGGATTTTTCCTAGGAGAGTTAACCCCCAATACTCCCAGGCTTTGTTTAAACCTGGACCAAACAGTTTCCTGAAGCCCTTGGAGAAAATGCTGGGGCAGAAATCAGAAAGACACACAGTGCGGTCTATGGGGTCAGCTTGAAAATATTTGGGGGTATTTATGTGTGTTGGTGGAGAAGGCAATGGCACCCCACTCCAGTCATCTTGCCTGGAAAACCCTGTGGGCAGAGGAGCCTGGTAGGCTGCAGTCCATGGGGTCGCGAAGAGTCGGATACGACTGAGCGACTTCACTTTCACTTTTCACTTTCATGCATTGGAGAAGGAAACGGCAACCCACTCCAGTGTTCTTGCCTGGAGAATCCCAGGGACAGGGGAGCCTGGTGGGCTGCCATCTATGAGGTTACACAGAGTCAGACACGACTGAAGCGACTTAGCAGCAGTAGCAGCAGCAGCAGCCTGTGTGTTGGAGGGCAGCTTGAAAATGTGTAGTCTGTGACAACACAGATCAATATTACAGCCAACTCATATGTGGCTATTGCCATGAAATTAAAAGACACTTGCTCCTTGGAAGAAAACCTGTGACAAACCTAGACAGTGTATTAAAAAGCAGAGACATCACTTTGCTGACAAAGATCTGTATAGTTAAAGCTGTGATTTTTTCATTAGTCATGTACGGATGTGAGAGTTGGACCGTAAAGAAGGCTGAGCACCAAAGAATTGATGCTTTGAACTATGGTCCTGGAGAAAACTCTCAAGAGTCTCTTGGACAGCGAAGAGATCAAACTAGTCCTTCCTAAAGGAAATCAACCCTGAATATTCATTAGAAGGACTGATGGTGAAGCTGCAGCTCCAATACTTTGGCCACCTGATGTGAAGGGCCAACTCATTGGAAAAGGCTCTGATGCTGGGAAAGATTGAAGGCAGGAGGAGAAGGGGGCAACAGAGGATGAGATGGTTGGATGGCATCAGTGACTCCATGGACTAAGAAAACTCTGGGAGATAGTGGAAGACCAAGGAACTTGGCATGATGCTGTCCATGAGGTCACAAACAGTCGGACACAACTTAACGACTGAACAACAAAGTAAAAATTCACTTCCCCATTCACTAGTCACATTTCAGGAGCACAAGAGCTTCATGTGTGTGGTGGAAACACTCTCAGGCAACAGGGATATAGAACATTCCATAATCACAGAGAGTTCTGTTGGACAGTTCAGGGCTTCTAGTCACCAACATCTGGTCACTCAATTCCATCACCATGACAGTTCAAGGACTTTTTCTTATCAAGGACTCTTCAATTGTTGAACACCTATTGTCCACCAAGCATAAAAAATAATACATTCCATACATGCTGTGCTGTGCTGTGCTTAGTCACTCAGTCATGTTTGATTCTTTGCAACCCCATGGACTGCAGCCTACCAGGCTCCTTGTCCATGGAGATTTTCCAGGCTAGAATACTGGAGTGGGTTGCCATGCCCTCCTCTAGGGGATCTTCCCAGCCCAGGGATCCAACTCAGGTGTCCCACATTTCAGGCAGATTCTTTACTGACTGAGCCACCATGGAAGCCCAAGAATACGGGGGTGGGTAGCCTATCCCTTCTCCAGGGTATCTTTCCAACCCAGGACTTGAACTTGGGTCTTCTGCATTGCAGGGGAATTCCTCACCAGCTGAGCTACTAGGGGAAACCCCACCTTCAATATATCCTCTCCCTCAATCCCTGAAATTCTTTTAAAGCTTTTTAAAGGTCAAACACTAATCTTATGCATCAACTAATATGATAAACACTTTGTATTGTTGTTGTTTAGTCACTCAGTCGTGTCCGACTCTCTGTGACCCCATGGATTATGTAACCCACCAGGCTCCTCTGCCTGTGGGATTTGCCAGGCAAGAATACTGGACTAGGTTGCTATTTCCTTCTCCAGGGTATCTTCCCAACTCAGGGATCGAACTTGGGTCTCCTGCAATGGAGGTGGATTCTGTGTGGTTTTACTTAATTATCAGACAAAACTGGGAGATTAGTATTAATGTTATCCTCATTTTACAATTGGTGAAACTGAGGCAAAGGGAGTTTATGGAACTTTCCTTGACCAATCGTACAACTAATAAAGGCTGAAGGTAGAATAGAACCCAGGAAATCGGGTTGTGATGTTTTTGCTCCTGAATATTTCACTTTGTCATGCTTTTCATTTGGTTTCTTTTTTATCTTTTCTGTGAAATTGTTTTCTGCACCTCTTTAAGTGAATATATATCTAACTATTTAAAAATATGTTTTTGTACTTTATATTTAAAATAATTTTAAACATGGAAATATTGTAGAAATAGACTAATAAGACTTTGGGACAATTTGTGAATGTGTTGCAGACTCGATCTCCCATTATTTCCAAATATTTTAGTATTTTTCCAAACCAAAGCTACTTTCCTAAATAACTATGTAACAGACATCCAAATCGGGAAATTAACATTGATATATTTTTGCCATCTGATCCACAGATCCCATTCAAGTTTTGCCATTTGTCTTCATCGTGTCCTTTATAGAAAAGGGGGGACTTCCCTGGCAGTCCAGTGGTTAAGACTCTGCGCTTCCACTGCAGGGGGTTCGGGTTCTGACCCTGGTCAGGGAACTAAGATCCTGCATGCCACCTAGTGCTGCCAAAAAGAAAAACAGAATCAACTCCAGGATCTTTGTGCTTTATTTTAGTTACAATGTCTCTTTCAATCTAGAACAGTTCCCTAGTCTTTCTTTGACTCCATGACCTTCATCCTTTTGAGGATCTTCATCCTTTTGAGGATCCTCAAGCCAATAGTTTTGTAGACTATCCGTCAATTTGGGTTTATCAGATCTTTTCTTGTTATTAGATTTGGGTTATATAAGTCTTTGGCAGGAAGACAGAAATGAAAATGTGTTCTCAGTACATTATATTTTGGATATTAATCAAATGGTACTTAGAAATCAAGATTTGAGCAGTAAGTGTGTTTATTACCATTGGAGTATTGCTCTTCCAGAAGCAGGAGATAAATATATGTGTGTACACACATCTCCATCTATATTGAAATCTATGGATTCATAATACTATTCTTATTTCAGTTCAATGCCATGTAAGATTCATGTCTTTTTTTCTCCCTTCCTGTATTTTTAAGTCTCTTATTCTACAGAAAGAAAACTGACTTGTACTGTGCTCAACAGAGTCACCTATCTGATCAAACTCCCCATATGTAGTCTTTCACCATGACTTTAAAGATACTTTTCTCACTGTATCCAGGCTCTGATCCACATGGGGCCGCTGACGTCCCCTCACCACAGGCTTCCCGTCCAAAGCAATTTCTCAGTCCAAAGCACTGTCTTTAGAAAGGGAGACGGGGGAAAGAGGAGCAGGGAAGAAAGAAGAGAGGCAGGGAGGGAGGGATGGAGAGAAGGAAGGAAGGCACGAGAGAAGGAGAAAAGGGAAGGAGAAGGGAAGAAAACAAATGAAACTGATTTTAGGGGAAAATTAGAATCCAGAAAAAATTTTAACACATAAACTGATTTAATAGAATTCATATCAGAAAATTCTATGTTAATATAAATGGATTATTTGAAGATAATTCTAACTGAAGGTCTATACTTTAAAATACAGAGTAAAATCCCCCAGATATCAGAATTGTTGATTATCTATCATAAGAATGATGGAGTTTACTATTCACCAGGTCAAAAAGTTGACATCAATACAATGGGGTTGGGCTTCCCAGGTGGCTCAGAGATAAAAGTACCCACCTGCCCATGCTAGAGGACAGGGGTTCTATCCCTGGGCCGAGAAGGTCCCCTGGAGGAAGAAATGGCAACCCACCCCAGTATTCTCACTGGGATAATCCCATAAACAGAGGAGCTTGGCAGGCTACAGGCCATGGGGTCTCAGAGTCAGACACAACTGAGCACACATCACATCACATAATGGGGTTAAATATTTTTAATCAGTATTTCTATAAACTTGATCCTGGTGGAAATAAGACTAGTATAAGTAAAATAGAAATCAGATGAAATCAGACTGCCTCTGAATGTATTATATCGATAATGGATCAAACGTCGAATTCACCTAATTAAGCTAATGACCTGAAGAACAGTTCCTGATCCCTAAGACTATATTGTGAGGATTAAATGGATTGAAGGACATAATGTATGTCCAAGGTTTAGCCCATGGTACATCGCAGTGGCAGTATAAATGATGATGATGGTAATAAGGAACATTTCCAAGAATGAGTTCCAGGGCTTTTGTTTTGTCCCTGGACGTGGGAAAAGGAGCAGAGGTTAGCAGTAGGTTGCCGTGTACACACAGGAAGAATTCAGATTTAATGACTCCAGCTCTCATGGCAAAGTCCATGCAGTCTGGTTTGCCAAAGGAGACCCAGATGAATGTGTATTTCCCAATAAGTCAGCCACTGTGAGTTGATTAAAGATGATGAGCTGTAGGACCAAAGGCAAATGAAGGCATCAAAGAGATCTTTCGTTGTGAAGTTGAGCGGCAAAGCCCACGTTGGCTGAGAGTGATAGAGCAGTGTCAGATGAAAATGGATGAAAGGTACCTGCTGATGAAAGAGGAAAAATGTGGGAACCAATCTTACTCTGTCCAGGCCGGCATTTTCCACGTGGGTTTGAAGCTTAGATCAATGACATCTCCCCAGCTAACAGAATAAAGGCGTCGCCATTCTCATCAAGGCAATTTTCAGAAGATGCCATTTCAAGTGGAGGTTAGTGTGGCAGGAAGAACTTCCCCGATGATTTTCTTCTTTCTTGAGGCTGCAGAATACTAATGATGGTCAGGAGCCAGAATATAGAGAAAGAGCTGGGATAATACACAGAAAGTTGCTGAAACTCAGACCACGAAAACTTAGACTCATTGGCCTTTGAAACACTGCTTAACACGCAATAAGCGCTCAATACATACCTATTGAATGAAAGACTGAATGAATGTGTCTCCGATGCTGGAATGGTTTTCTCCTCCCAGTGCCCCTCCACCCAAGACTTAGTTAAATTGTAGCCAAGGGATAAAAATAGTGACCGCTAAGAAGATGAACAACATCAGTTCAGTTCAATCCAGTCACTCAGTCCTGTCCAACTCTTTGCAACCCCATGGACTACAGCATGCCAGGCTTCCCTGTCCATCACCAACTCCCAGAGTTTGTTCAAACTCATGTCCATCGAGTCGGTGATGCCATCCAATCATCTCATCCTCTGTCGTCCCCTTCTCCTCCCGCCCTCAATCTTTCCCAGCATCAGGGTCTTTTCCAAATGAGTCAGTTCTTCACATCAGGTGGCCAAAGTATTGGAGTTTCAGCTTCAATATCAGCTCTTCCAATGAATATTCCTTTAAGATGAACTGGTTGGATCTCCTTTCAGTCCAAGAAGATAAACAACATAAGAAAGCTCATATAACATGGGGAAAATAGGAATGGCTGTCAGGGCTTCCCTGGTGGCTCAGTGGTAAAGAATCCACCTGCCAATGCAGGAGTCATGGGTTCTAGCCCCGGTGGGGGAAGATCCCACACGCCACTGAGCATCTAAGCCTATATGCCACGACTACTGAGCCGGTGCTCCAGACTCTGGGAGCCTCCACGACCGAAGTCTGCACACCCATGCTCTGCAACAAGAGAAGCCACCCCAGTGTGACACCTGAGCACCGCAACTAGAGAGTCATGCCAGATCCCCACAACAAGAAAAGGCCACGCAACAACAAAGACCTGGTGTAGCCAAAAATAAATAAATAAAATTATAATAAAAAGAAAAGCTGCCACTGTGATTATAATTCTTGCACTCAATTAATATTTGTTGAGAGTTCTACTTGAAGTGTGATGTCTAGGAGGTGAGGATTGCAAAATTAAGCCATCTAAACCCACAGAGCTTATGGACCAGAAGGAGGTAGAAGTATAAATATCCATTCACACTAGAAAATTTATTGACTACTTGCTGTATTTCAGGACACAGATACAAACAAAGCAAAGTTGATGGCCTCCACAAAGTTCATGGTCTGCAGGGGGAGACAGATAATGAAACAGAAAATTATGTCACTGTGAGAAGTGCTGTGCCAAAGGCAGTTGTAGGGTCAGGATAAAACTGTATTAACCTACTTCCTCTGTGGTCCAGTGGTTAAGACTCTGAGCTTCCAATGCTGGGGGTGCAGGTTCGATCCCTGGTCAGGGAACTAAGATCCCACACACCATACGGTGGGCCAATAAATAAGTAAATAAAACTGCATTTAGTTCAGATGGTTGGAGGATGTAAGTTATCAACTAAGGAAGCATGGCAAGGTTCATCACCAGGAATGTTGCTTGGTGAATTGCCAAGGCAGAGAGCTATCTATTTTCCCCCGAAATAGTTAACCAATTTCTTAATGCATAGAGATTGAATAAGCCTTCTGTCTCACACCAGTTTGAAACAGCATCTTTATTATGAAGTTGCTACCTTACTGTGTGAGTATCATATTAGCCTGTGTCAGTCTCTCTCCCCCGGTCCATTAATCTGTCTCTTCCTGCATAATGCCATACTATTAAATTTATTGTCCTCCTACAGCTCTCACAGATATTAAACACAATCTCACCTTGTTACCTTGCTTAATTTTTTTTCTGGGCCAAATGCGTTTTAGAATCAGTTTGTCAAGTTTCCCAAAAAATGTCCTACCGGGATTTATGTCATAATTGCATTAAACCAGTAAATTAATTGAGAGAACCTGTTTATAATATCAACTCTTGCCTCTTAAGATGATGATGTGTTTCTACATGAAGCCAAGGAACTTGTGAGTGTTCCTCAGTACAGTTTCGTAATTTAATTCATATATGATGTTTATTCCTCGAGGGTTTAAAAACTAATTATTTTAGTTGCTATGGGGGAATGGGGTTGTTTCACATTATATTTTCCAACTGCTAATAGCTAACACATAAGAAAGCTGTTCATATGTGTATGTGTGTGTGTGTGTGTTGTTAATTTTCGTGTGTAGCCCCTCTACTCCCCTTTCTTGTTATTCAGTTGCTCAGTTGTGTCCAATTCGTTTGGACCCCTTGGACTGCAGCAGACCAGGCTCCTCTGTCTTCCACCGTCTCTTGGAGTTTGCCCAAACTCATGTCCATAGAGTGGGTGATGCCATCCAACCATCTCATCCTCTGTCACCCCCATGTCCTCCCCCGCTCAATCTTTCCCAGCATCAGGGTCTTTTCCAATGAGTTGGCTCTTCGCATCAGGTGGCCCAAAGTATTGGAGCTTCAGCTTCAGCATCAGTCCTTCCAACGAATATTTAGAGTTGATTTCCTCTCCTATAGGATTGAATGGTTTGATCTCTTTGCTGTCAAATGGACTCTCAGGAGCCCTAGTCTTATTCTAAGACTTTTTCAGGTGTTTTTCCTATGTTAGATAATCATATAAACAATGATAGTTCTGGACTTCCCTGCTGATCCAGTGGTTGAAACTCCGTGCTACCACTGAAAGGGGCTTGGGTTGGCTCCTTGGTCGATTGTATTTCATACAATTCCTGGTTCATAGTAAGTTGTAGGTTAAAGGTAGCTTTGATTTTATTGTTGTAGTGTTTTGGTTGTCTTCATGCTATTTTTCTAATAAATTAATGATATTTATGACCCTCTACACTATAAGCCGGAGAAGGCAATGGCACCCCACTCCAGCACTCTTGCCTGGAAAATCCCATGGATGGAGGAGCCTGGTGGGCCACAGTCCATGGGGTTGCTAAGAGTCAGACAAAACTCAGTGACTTCACTTTCACTTTTCACTTCCATGCATTGGAGAAGGAAATGGCAACCCACTCCGGTGTTGTTGCCTGGAGAATCCCAGGGACGGGGGAGCCTCATGGGCTGCCATCTATGGGGTCGCACAGAGTCAGACACGACTAAAGCGACTTAGCAGCAGCAGCAGCAACACTATAAGCTCCTAAAGGGCAGACTTTATTGCTATTCTTTATGGTTTTTAGCCTACGCAGCATAGAGTTTCTAGGGTGTAGTCTAAATTTGCCTAAGTCACTCACTTAGGGCCCCTGACAAAAAGGAGGCTTCAGGGACTTCCCTGGTGGTCCAGTGGTTAAGACTCTGCACTCCCAATGCAGGGGGCACAGGTTCAATCCCTGGTCAGAGAACTAAGATCCCACATGACACCCTTCATGTCCAGTGAATAAATTAATAACATTTCCACTAAACAATGTATCATCCTTAAAAAAAGAAGTATACATAGCAATTAAGCAGCTCCTGGTACTTGAAAATTATGGTGCCCATAAGTATTAAAATGTGAAACTTAAAAACTTTGGCTATTAAAAAAAATTATTAAAAAAAAGTTCTCAGCATTGTCAAAATTTGGGACTTCCCTGGTGGTGCAGTGGCTAAGACTCCACACTCCCAATGCAGGGGGTCCAGGTTCCATTCCTGGTCAGGGAACTCGATCCCAAGTGAGTGTGCTCAGTCACTCAGTCATGTCTAACTCTTCAAAACCCCATGGACTGTAGTCTGCCAGGCTCCTCAGTCCGTGGGATTCTTCAAGCAAGAATACTGGGGTGGGTTGCCATTTCCTTCTCTGGGAGATCTTCCCAACCCAGGGATCGAACCTATGTTTCCTGGGTCTCTTGCATTGGTAGGCAAATTCTTTACCACTGTGCCACCTGGGAATCCTGCACACCACAACCCAGAGTTTACTTGCTGCAACAGAAGGTCCCATTTGACACAGCTAAGACCCAGAGCAGCCTAATTAATTTTTTTTTTAAAGGTGACTTCAGGTTATCCATACCTATTCAGTTCAGTTCAGTCCCTCAGTCGTGTCCGACTCTTTGTGACCCCATGAATCACAGCTCACCAGGCCTCCCTGTCCATCACCAACTCCCGGAGTTTACTCAAACTCATGTCCATTGAGTCGGTGATGCCATCCAGCCATCTCATCCTCTGCCATCCCCTTCTCCTCCTGCCCCCAATCCCTCCCAGCATCAGGGTCTTTTTCAATGAGTCAACTCTTCACATGAGGTGGCCAAAGTATTGGAGTTTCAGCTTAGGCATCAGTTCTTCCAATGAACACCCAGGACTGATCTCCTTTAGGATGGACTGGTTGGACCTCCTTGCAGTCCAAGGGACTCTCAAGAGTCTTCTCCACCACCACAGTTCAAAAGCATCAGTTCTTCAGCGCTCAGCTTTCTTCACAGTCCAACTCTCACATCCATACATGACCACCGGAAAAATCATAGCCTTGAGTAGACGGACCTTTGTTGGCAGAGTAATGTTTCTGCTTTTGAATATGCTATCTAGGTTGGTCATAACTTTCCTTCCAAGGAGTAAACATCTTCTAATTTCATGGCTGCAATCACCATCTGCAGTGATTTTGGAGCCCCCAAAAATAAAGTCTGACACTTTTTCCACTGTTTCCCCATCTATTTCCCGTACTTATTGGACCAGATTAATTGATTTTTTTTAAAAAGGTGGCTTCAAGCTATCCACAACTATTGAACCAGAGTCTCTAGAAATTGGTCCCAGAACTAAGGATTTTTAGTAATCATCAAGCAACTCTCTGTACCCTAATTTGATAGCACTGTCTTAGTGACTAACACCATGAGTGCTGAGTACATGTCGATTGGATGATATGAATGAAAATAATTGCACTGGATCACATAGCTGGTTAAGTGGTTTAGTGGGGAATTTACGAGTTATTTTATTATTAGGGACAAAAGCCTCAGTTAGAGAAAGTTGTTAAGACTTCCCAATCTGTGATTTATTATTAAAATTCAAGGGCTTTAGGTAATAAGTGGTGCATAGTAGGCACTCAACACCTAGTGTTGAATTGGTGGGTGATACACAGACAGGAGGAAACCAGAGCCACAGTCCAGCCCCGGACCCCAGCAACGCTCCTCTGTGAACTCAGGGAAGAAGGGCAGATAAACCCCAGACTGTCCCTCTCGTCATTAATAGCATCTCAGCATCACTTTTAAAGGAAACCCTCTTTTGTAGCATCAGCCCCATTGTTGCGGATGCACTCATTAATTTTGCCAATTAAAGATCCAAAATAATAATTTGTCTTTTCCACTTGAGGAGGTTCATCCAACTCCCAAATACGTGTAGTTTGTATTTGTTGTTTTTTCAATTATAAAAGTAACGTGTTTATTGGGGGAAACTTGGAAGATAGAGACAAACATAAAAAGTAAAATAAAACGTCAGCCACAATCCCTCCATGTATTATTGTTCTCATTTGAAGGCTGCTCTTGCCTTCCTGTTTTATTAGGATTTTTTTTTTACACAGCTCATAAGTTGCAGAGCTCTGGTAAGTGCTGCTTACATTATAAAGAAGATTCAAAACATTATTTTCAACAGCTACATAATAGTCTATCATATGGAGTATGACGTACCCTTTTATTCTCCTATTGGACTTTTTAGCTTATTACCAGAATCTCATTATTACAAAGAACGGTTTCTTGAGCATCCTTGTAGATGCACATATTAAATTTGTTTTCACTCGTGATTATTTCATTATGATAAACTCCTACAAGTGGAGTTACTGTGTCAACAGGTAAGAGCATTTCTAAAGTTCAGGGTGTGTATTAGCTGCTTTTCACAGTGTTTGCAAAAATGTATGTCCCCTATGGTGAGTCTGATGGTATCTGTGTATGACATGTTCTGGTTTATTCATTCATTTATTGGGAACTGGTCTCCCCAGATAAAAGGAAAAGTTCTAAAAATTGGGAGAAGAGTTCAAAAAGCATCGTTGGGGACTTCCCTGGGGTGCAGTGAATGAGAGTTCGCCTGCCAACGCAGGGGACAAGGGTTTGATCCCTGGTGTAGGAATCTCCCACCCGCGGCAGAGTAACTAAGCTTGTGCGCCACAGCTACTGAAACTCTAGAGCCTGCCCACCTAGAGCCTGTGCTCCGCAACGAAAGAAGCCACCGCCGCAAGAAGCCCACGCTGCAACAAGAGTAGCCCCGCTCGCAGCATCTAGAGAAAGCGCTCACAGCAGTGAAGACCCAGCACAGTCAAAATAAACAAATGTTTTCATAACAATACTAAAAGCATTGTCCGTCCTAGACAGCAGAAGCCCAGTTAACAAGTTTAGATGCCTCACTTTCTCTGGACTTTTTAAAATTATTATTATATCTTTTGACCGCAAGGCACGCGAGTTCTTAGTTCCCCAACCAGGAATCGAACCTGTGCCCCCTGCATTGAAAGTCTAACGTCTTAACCACTGGACCCCCAGGGAAGTTCCATCCCTGAACTTTTATCTCAAAAAAACGGGACTAAGCTGAGTTTTGATTGGCATCTGCCATTTGATAGTTAGACCCCTCAGAGCACGCTCTGCTTTGGGTGTGGAAAGGAGTTTGAGTTTATGAAGAAAGATGGGTGAAAGAGACTAACGGGTATGAATTGAGTCCCAGGATTCTGGGAGGAAATTTTGATTCCATCACCGACCAGCTGTGAATTTGGACACATCACTTACCTTTTCAGCCACAGTGTCTTTTTAAAAAATATTTACTTATTTATCTGACTGTATTAGGTCTTAGTTGTAGCACCCGGGATCTTCGTTATATCGTGCAAGATCTTTACTTGCAGCACACAGTCTTAGCTCCCCGACCAGGGATTAAACCCACGTCCCCTGCATTGCAAAATGGATTCATTCTTCCTTTTTCTATTCCTTTACTTTTTAATTGGAGGATAACTGCATTACAACACAGTGTTGGTTTCCGCTGCACAAAAAGGTGAATCAGCCATAAGTATACATATATCTCCTACCTCTCGAGCCTCCCTCCCACCTCCCCAACCGCATCCTACCCCCTAAACCTCATCCCACCCTTCTAGGTCATCACAGAGCACGAGGCTGAGCTCCCTGTGTTATACAGAGGCTTCCCACTAGCTGTCTGTTTCACACAAGCGGTATATATATGTCAATGCTACTCTTTCAGTTCGTCCCACTCTCTCATCCCCCACTGTGTCCACAACTTCGTCCGTTACCTCTGCGTTTCTATTCCTGCCCTGCAAATAGGTTCATCAGCACCATTTTTCTAGATTCCGTTCAGTTCAGTTCAGTCACTCAGTCATGTCCGACTCTTTGTGACCCCATGGACTGCAACACGCTAGGCTTCCCTGTCCATCACCAACTCCCAGAACTTGCTCAGACTCATGTCCATCAAGTCAGTGATGCCATCCAGCCATCTCATCCTCTGTCATACCCTTCTCCTCCTGCCCTCAGTCTTTCCCAGCATCAGGGTCTTTTCCAATGAGTCAGTACTTCTCATCAGGTGGCCAAAGTATTGGAGCTTCAGCATCAGTCCTTCCAGTGAATATTCAGGACTGATTTCCTTTAGGATTGACTGGTTTGATCTCCTTGCAGTCCATATATATGCTAGATTCTGTATATATGCATTAATATACGATATTTGTTTTTCTCTTTCTGACTTATTTCACTCTGTATAACAGGCTCTAGGTTCATCTGCCTCAGTTCTACTGACTCACATTCCTTCCTTTTTATGGACAAGGCAGATACTTAACCGCTGGACCACCAGGGACGTCCCAGCCTCAGTGTCTATCACATGGGGCTGGTATTAGTACCTGTCTCATCATAGATCTGATATGAAGATCAAATGTCATCGTCCGCAGAGAGAACTTAGCTATGAGTCATCACTGTTTGATAGATGAGGAAACCGAGTCTTAATGAGTGATCCGGTCATGTCACATAGTGCGTTGTTTGCAGAACTTTCAGGGAAAGCCAGTCCCTTCTGGGCCCCAGGGGGTCCAAAGCTGGACCCTTCTCCTCTGTGCCATTCTGCTTCCCCGTCTCCTCCCTTCCCTGCAGGGCCTCCCAACGGCCCCCGGAGCTGCTCTCGGAGGGACGAACCACAGCCTAAGCCCATCGTGTGTGGTGTTCATTTGTGTCTCAGCCTTGGGCTTCCTGCTCAGGTGTCGGACCTCCTCTGAGCCACGAGGAAGGGATGTTGAGAGCTGATAAGGCTCTGCTGTCATTGGAGAGAAACGGTTGAGACAGAGATGGTCTTCGAGCCTGTCCGTGATGGTGAATGAAGAGCTGTGAGCTGCTCCTCAGACCCATTTAAAACAACAGAAGGACGCCATTCAGCCAGAATTCCCTCTGCCGAGTGTGTCTCCTATTAAGCCTTCCTTTGTGTGGGGCCAACAATGGGCTGTGATCACCTCGGCTGGCGAAAGGGAACAATATGCCTCCGAGGGAGTACAAGATGGCATTTCTCTGAGACACCTTTTGTTAGGTGAGCTGTCATTGAAATATGGGGATAAGCAAACTGTTTCTGAGCACAGAGTTATGCGAAGAAGATGATAAAGAGGGAAGCTTTCTGAATAGCCCTATGGGCACTTGGCTCTGAGAGGATGAGAAGGACTTTTTTTTTTTTATGATTTTGTACAAGAAGAATGAGGATGGAGCTGTGAAAGTGGAACTTTTACCCATGATCCTCTCTCAAGGTACTGCTTCCTGAGCAATATCATCAACACCCTCAGTGTTGCTTCCTCCTCTTTCTGGTCACCACCACCAGCATCATCACCATGGGTACCATTTTTGAAGTGCTTATGATGGGCTGGGTCTTCACGTCCACTCTCTCATGGTATTACCATGACAGTCATGTGAGGTGGTTCTCTTTCTTTATATTTTATGGGAAAGGAAACTGAGGCTCCAAGAAGGTAAGGAAGTTCCATGATGTGTAGAAAAGAATTTAACCTTGCCCAAAGAAAGAGGTGGCTTCCCTGATAACTCAGTTGGTAAAGAATCTGCCTGCAATTCAGGAGACCCCAGTTTGATTCCTGGGTCAGGAAGATCCCCTGGAGAAGGGAAAAGCTACCCATTTCAGTATTCTGGCCTGGAGAATTCCATGGACTGTATGGTTCCATGGGTTCACAAAGAATGGGACACGACAGAGCGACTTTCACGTTCAAGGAAAGATGTGGTCTTTGCCCTGAGTATCAGAGAGGTAATCTCTAAGTCCTTAGAATGGCATGCCTGGGGGAGTGCATTTGGGCTTCCCAGGAGGCGCTGGTGGTAAAGAACCCACCTGCCAAAGCAGGAGACGTAAGAGACACGGGTTTGATCCCTGGGTTGGGAAGATCCCTCTGAAGAAGGGCATGGCAACCCACTGCATTATTCATGCCTGGAGAATCCCAGGGACAGAGGAGGCTGGCGGGATATAGTCCATGGGGTCACAAAGAGTTGGACATGACTGAGTGACTTAGCAGGCACACAAACAGGAGTACTTTTGACATGTGGGGCTCTTCTGTCATACCATGTGATTTAGGATGGGGGCTGAGTCACACATATCTGTTCAACTTCCAGAAGTCTGGAGACTGAGATCAGACACAAGAATGGTCAACCAAGCCTATGAGATTTAGCCCCAATAACACTGAGGCCCCAATAACACTGAGGCCCCAATAACACTGAGGCCTGGGTGGGCTTCCTGGGTTGGCAAGACTCCATAGGTACTGTCACACATGGTTGCCAGGAAAAGTTTTGTCCTCGAGCTTGCTGGAAGGTCACCACTGGAAGCCCTATGCCTGCCACTTTCCTGGACTCTGTCCCATGGGTCTCTTCCCCTTGACTAATTTTTATCTGTATGCATTCACTGTTATAAATCCTAAGTGTGAGTCTTACAGCTTTCACTGAATTCCGTGACTCCTTCCAGTGAATTACATCACCTGATAGCTGCCTCGTCTGTGCGTGTTCTAAGTCACTTCAGTTGTGTCCAACTCTTTGCAACCCTATGGACTATAGCCCACCAGGCTCCTCTGTCCGTGGAATTCTCCAGGCAAGAACACTGGAGTGGGTTGCAATTCCCTTCTCCAGGGGATCTTCCCAACCCAGGGATTGAACCCATGTCTTTCATGTCTCCTGCATTGGCAAGTGGGTTCTTTACCACTGGAGCCACCTGGGAAGCCCAAGAGTTGCCTTAGGGAGCCCAAAAATTCCAATTAATGTCAAAAGTAAGAGTGGTTTTGGGAATTTCCAAACTCTGCATTTGGTGTCAAAAGTGAGGGTGGTCTTGTGAATGGCACACATGGGTAGAGTGAGATTTGAACGCTGGTTGATCTGACTCCAAGTCCACTGGTTTTTGATGAAATAGTTTATGGGAGCAAGTCTCAACCGCAGTCTCAAACATGGCTATGTATGAAGATTACATGGGAGTTTGTCAAATATATGGATAACTGGACCCCATCTCAGTCCCACTGAAAGAGAATTTCTAGGAGTTAACGCCACAGAATGTCTACTGTTTGGTTTTAATAAAGTCTCTGGTTGATTCTCATAGGGTTAGCCTAGCACCAGTCCATAGATGCTGGCTCACATGTGATGAATCCCTCAAAGCATTTGGGATTCTCCTTGAGGGTGGGGACAGTAGCTTTTTATTTCTGCATCTTTCATATCCAACATAGAGATTGGCACATCAGGTGTTTGTCAGATGAATGAATTAATATATTTCTGGTCTGACAACTTCATAACTAACTACATTATCTGGTGCAAATGATTATGCAATAATTAATACTTATTATTGCTATTATTTAATACTGCTGCTGCTGCTAAGTCCCTTCAGTTATGTCCGACTCTGTGTGACCCCATAGTCCACAGCCCACCAGGCTCCCCTGTCCCTGGGATTCTCCAGGCAAGAACACTGGAGTGGGTTGCCATTTCCTTCTCCAATGCATGAAAGTGAAAAGTGAAAGTGAAGTTGCTCAGTCATATCCGACTCTTAGCAACCCCATGGACTGCAGCCTACCAGGCTCCTCCATCCATAGGATTTTCCAGGCAAGAGTATTGGAGTGGGGTGCCATTGTCTTCTTCGATTATTTAATACTAAAGAATAAAATTATTAATTAATGTATTTAAGTGTGAAAGTGTTAGTTGCTCAGTCATTTCTAACGCTGTGATGCCATGGACGATAGCCTGCCAGGTTCCTCTGTGCATGGAATTCTCCAGGCCAGAATACTGGAGTAGGTAACCATTCCCTTCTCCCAGGGATCTTCCTGACTCAGGGATTGAACTTGCATCTCCCGCATTGCAGATTCTTTACCATCTGAGCCACCAGGGGAACTTAAGTGTATTTTAATTAAATATTTGATTAAAATTAACAAAAATTAGTATTAAGTAATTTTTTATGATATAAGGGCTAACAGGAAAAAAACGTAATTAACCTCAATGTACCTCTGACTTCGCACTCTGAAACTGGCGCATCACAGAGACAGAGCCTCAGACAGATCCTCCCCCATTCCGACTTAGAGGAAGGAGAGGACTTGGTCAAGAGGTGGGATCACTGAGTGCCCTCCTGCCCTCAGCGCCACACCAGGCACCCCACGTGTCATTTCATTTCCTCCACAGGTAACATCCGGAAGGTCTTTGAACCAGCTGTTTTCTCAGCTTAAAATGCTTGGTTCCTGGTCTTGGTTCTTATTCATCCTTAAGATGGGAATCTCACGGACATGAACACGCCTTCCTCCAAACCAGGTGCCTTCTCTCTATTCTATGCTCTCAGAGCAGATGTCGTTCCATCTGTGGGACTGAGCTCTTGGAATTTCATCTGCTCATCTATGCAGTACTTCTTCCTTTTCTTCTAAATGCCACTGTAATGAGCAAAGGGCACCTTTCAAGTAGGACAGGGATTGTATTTACTCCCAGGACCCAGCACAACGCCTGACACCTGACAGCTTCACAGACCTATTACTGAATGGATAAATGAACCCTCAGGCAGACTTCCCTGGTGGCTCAGAATCCACCTCATCTGCCAATGCAGGAGACTGGGTTCGATCCCTGGGTGGGGAAGATCCCCTGGAGGAGGGCATGGCAACCCACTCCAGTATTCTTGCCTGGAGAATCCTGGAGACAGAGGAGCCTGGTGGGCTGTGGTCCATGGGGTCACAAAGAGTCAGACAGGACTGAGTGATTAAACAATGAGTTACATTTAAGGCTTGTGGAGGGAAGTCTTGCCCCAGGTTGTGTGTCCAGGAAGCTGCAAAGGTGGGGCAAAGGTCCTCTCGATTCTGACAACTCTGCTCTCTTCTCCCCCATCCCCACCTCCTCCTGGAAGGGCTGGGAAACTCAGAGCAGACTGAAGAAGACCCTCTCAGGGGCAGCTGCCATCTGACAAGCTGAGGAGGCAGGAGCTGCAGAGAAAGGATAAAGGGCTATTTATTATCCACTGGGTTTTAGAGGGAGAGTTACTTTAGCAGGTTATTTCCCAGAGACCAGGGATTTTGACCCTTCATTGAGGGAAGTGTCACACAGGGTAATGTGGGTTTATGAACTGCTCCCCTGGCCTTTGGGGAAATGGAGAGTGTAAGGAGAGAGGCGTTAAATGGGCTCAAAAGAGGACCCCATTAAAATGGCATTTGGCTGAAATCCAGGCTCTGACAACAGTACCTCCATTTTGAAAGGGAGGAAAGGCTATTTATTCAGCTCAGCAAATCTCATTTTACTGTCCTGAGAGCAGTGGGATGGAATGAGATACACAAGGGCTTTAAGGGCAAAGAGGCTGGGAATGGATCTCAGACGTGCTGCTTGTGAGCTGTGTGATGTAGGAAAAGTTGCTTAACTTCTCTGTGCCTCAATTTCCTTGTTGGGAATAGGACGACAATGCCTATATTGCATGGCATTGGGGGGATATTCAATAAGACAAAGAACTTAAAAGCACCTAGCAGGGTTCCTATCACAGGCCAGACACTCAGGAGACCTTAGGTCTCGTTGAATGAAGTGTACTCATTTGAATTAAGGCCTCCATTGTTAGAATGGGGGCAGACGACTGGGATCATGAAAGGAGGATAATGAGGAACTAGTGACCCTTAGGGTCTCCCCCAAAACAAGGATACCCTGGTTTTCCTTCACACTTCCTGCCTTTGAATATTAACATACACCAGATCGCAATGGCACCCCACTCCAGTACTCTTGCTTGGAAAATCCCATGGACGGAGGAGCCTGTTAGGCTGCAATCCATGCGGTCGCTAAGAGTCAGATATGACTGAGCGACTTCACTTTCACTTTTCACTTTCATGCATTGGAGAAGGAAATGGCAACCCACTTCAATGTTCTTGCCTGGAGAATCCCAGGGACAGGGGAGCCTGGTGGGCTGCTGTCTATGGGGTCGCACAGAGTCGGACACGACTGAAGTGACTTAGCATAGCATAGCATAGATCCATGTTTTGGATGCAATCATTTGACATGGGCTTCCCCAGTGGCTCAGCAGTAAAGAATCTGCCTGCAATGCAGGAGACACAGGTTCAATCCCTGGGTCAGGAAGATTCCCTGGAGGAGGGCATGACAGCCCACTATAGTACACTTGCCTGGACAATTCCATGGACAGAGGAGCCTGGTGGGCCCCAGTCCATGGGTTCACAAAGAGTCTGGCACAACTGAAGGGACTTAGCACGCAAGCACGCATGCCTTTGACATCAAAGCTTGAATAAACTGCACCATTAGCATTTCCCTGGGAATTTTCCAAAGTGATGATAAGTGACATCTTCAAGGTTCTGACTTTGGCTTGGAGCTATCGGAATCACCCGATTCAACTACTTTTTACATTTTTTTATTTATTAATTTATTTATTTTTAGCTGTGTTGTGTCTTTGTTGCAGTTCAAAGGCTTCTCTAGTTTCAGGGCATGGGCTTTGGAGCACGTGGGTCAGTAGTTGCGGTGAATGGGCTTAGTTACTCCAAGGCCTGTGGGATCTTAGTTCCCCCACAAGGGATGAAACCCATGTCCCCTGCTTTGGAAAGTGGATTCTTAACCACTGGACCACCAGGGAAGCCTCCCCAGTCCAGTTATTTATTTGGTGTGGACAGACAGCAATAGCTAACATTCTAGGGATCAATGCTTACCATGACTCAGAAAATGGATTAACATCCAGACATTAATGTATTCACAGCGTTTGATCTTCACAGAATAAAAAGCTCAATACTGTTTTTAACTGAGGCTCAAAGAGGTTGCCCAAGATCACATAGCTGCTAAGTGATGGGATTTAGATTTGAAGCAAGCGGTCTAACTCCACAGCCTTTGCTCAAAGCTTCTAGGATGCATCTCCCCCAACTAAGCAGGCTTCTCCTCTGTAGTAACTCCTGGGATGTTTAAGCCCAGAGATAATGATGCTGAATCCAGCCTCTGTACATGGACAACAAATTAAATCTTGAAGACAGAGTTTTGGGTGAAGCAGAAAAGAATAGCTTTATTGCTTTGCCAGGTGAAGGGGGCCACAGTGAACTAATGCCCTCAAAACTGAACTGGACGGGATAGTGAGAAGTCTTGTCTGTTCAGGGCGTGATCAGCTTGTGGACGGTCTTCTGATTGGTTGGTGGTGAGGTAATCAGGAGTCAGCGTGATCAACCTTCTGGTCTGAGGTCTACGTGCTTGTGGGCAGCATGCAACTTCTCCCACCTGGTGAGGGTTTCAGTATCTGCAAAACAGACAAAGATATTATTGTGTGTATCCCTTGACGGGAAATCAGGACCTGCCCCAAGGCTGTACTATTGTTTCTTGACTACTCCTCCATTGTCTTTACATCCCTTTCCTTTCTTTATTCAGTTCAGTTCAGTTCAGTTGCTCAGTTGTGTCCGACTCTGTGACCCCATGGACTGCAGCATGCCAGACTTCTCTGTCCACCACCTGTTTGAACCTGCCTGATGGAACTTAAGTTGCTTAAGTGACTTAACTTTCTACAGATTTGTTCCAAGCCCAGTGATATATTTATTTATTTATTTTTGGCATGTGGGATCCTCCGGTCCCATCACTTCATGGGAAATAGATGGGGAAACAGTGGAAACAGTGTCAGACTTTATTTTTCTGGGCTCCAAAATCACTACAGATGGTGACTGCAGCCATGAAATTAAAAGACGCTTACTCCTTGGAAGGAAAGTTATGACCAACCTAGATAGTATATTCAAAAGCAGAGACATTACTTTGCCAACAAAGGTCCGTCTAGTCAAGGCTATGGTTTTTCCTGTGGTCATGTATGGATGTGAGAGTTGGACTGTGAAGAAGGCTGAGCTCCAAAGAATTGATGCTTTTGAACTGTGGTGTTGGAGAAGACTCTTGAGAGTCCCTTGGACTGCAAGGAGATCCAACCAGTCCAATTTGAAGGAGATCAGCCCTGGGATTTCTTTGGAAGGAATGATGCTAAAGCTGAAACTCCAGTTCTTTGGCCACTTCATGTGAAGAGTTGACTCATTGGAAAAGACTCTGATGCTTGGAGGGATTGGGGGCAGAAGGAGAAGGGGACACCAGAGAATGAGATGGCTGGATGGGATCACTGACTCGTTGGACGTGAGTCTCAGTGAACTCCGGGAGTTGGTGATGGACAGGGAGGCCTGGTGTGCTGCGATTCATGGGGTCGCAAAGAGTCAGACACAACTGAGCGACTTTCACTTCACTTCAGTCTTAGCCACTGGACCACCAGAAGTCCCTCCGAGCCCAGTATTTTGTTTTTTAATCTTTCTGTATTTGAAATTTTTCATCTATGCTTATTCTCATTTTAAACAGATTTCTGATGGCACCTCATCTAACAGCTTTTTTTTAATCCTGTGATTTTTTTTTTCAATATCAAAATGATTTTTGAAGAAATGCATTATCTAAAATTTACAAATCAATGGATTGGGCCCCTTGGGTGTGGGGGAATACTTGTCATAGCAAAGGGACTCTAAAGCAGCTAATTTGGGCAGTGGAAAGAACATAAAACAAAATGCGTGCACAGAAGCGTGGGCCAGCAGAGACTCAGGACAGTGATGGGTTTGATCTTTTCCATCTGAGTTCATTTCCAAATCCGTTTTTTTTTTATTCTTTTTTTAAAATTTTAATTGGAGGCTAATTACCTTACAATCTTGTATTGGTTTTGCCATACATCAACATGAATCCTCCACGGGTGTACACGTGTTCCCAATCCTGAACCCCCCTCCTACCTCCTTCCCATACCATCCCTCTGGGTCATGCCAGTGCACCAGCCCCAAGTATCCTGTATCCTGCATTGAACCTGGACTGCGATTCGTTTCTTATATGATATTATACATGTTTCAATGCCATTCTCCCAAATCATCCCCTCCCCACAGAGTCCAAAAGACTGTTCTATATATCTGTGTCTCTTTTGCTGTCTCACATACATCTTTCTAAATTCCATATATATGTGTTAGTATACTGTATTGGTTTTTTCCTACAAATCTGTTTTAAAGGCAGGTCCCTGTGTGCTGAGTTAGCACCTCTTCTCTGCATTTGAATTAGTATTGTTTTCTCTATGGGGCTTTGAGTTCCTCAGAGAGTTGTGTGTCAACTACAAATTGGCACCTGCCAAGAGCATTTGCCTGGGCTTCCCTGGTAACTCAGTCAGTAAAGAATCCTCCCATAATGCAGGAGACCCAGGTTCGATCCCTGGCTCAGGAAGATTCCTTGGAGAAGGAAATGGCAACCCACTCCAGTATTCTTGCCTGAAAAATCTCAGGGACAGACAGTCCATGGGGTTGCAAGAGTCAAATGCAGCTTAGCAACTAAACCACCGCTAAGAGAATTTGCCAGGGACTGAAAAGCAAAATGGCTGTCTGAGGAGGCCTTACAAATAGCTGTGAAAAGAAGACAAGTGAAAAGCAAAGGAGAAAAGGAAAGCTATAAGCATCTGAATGCAGAGTTCCAATGAATAGCAAGAAGAGATAAGAAAGCCTTCTTCAGCGATCAATGCAAAGAAATAGAGGGAAACAACAGAATGGGAAAGACTAGAGATCTCTTCAAGAAAATTAGAGATACCAAGGGAACATTTCATGCAAAGAAGGGCTTAATAAAGGACAGAAATGGTATGGACCTAACAGAAGCAGAAGATATTAAGAAGAGGTGGCAAGAATACATAGAAGAACTGTACAAAAAAGATCTTCACGACCAAGATAATCACAATGGTGTGATCACTCACCTAGAGCCAGACATCCTGGAATGTGAAGTCAAGTGGGCCTTACAAAGCATCACTATGAACAAAGCTAGTGGACGTGATGGAATTCCTGTTGAGCTCTT
>NW_011494716.1:6547926-6561784 GCF_000754665.1 Bison bison bison | reverse complement strand
CACAATGGTGTGATCACTCACCTAGAGCCAGACATCCTGGAATGTGAAGTCAAGTGGGCCTTACAAAGCATCACTATGAACAAAGCTAGTGGACGTGATGGAATTCCTGTTGAGCTCTTTCAAATCCTGAAAGATGATGCTGTGAAAGTGTTGCACTCAATATGCCAGCAAATTTGGAAAACTCAGCAGTGGCCACAGAACTGGAAAAAGTCAATTTTCATTCCAATCCCAAAGAAAGGCAATGCCAAAGAATTCTCAAACTACCACACAATTGCACTTGTCTCACACACTAGTAAAGTAATGCTCAAAATTCTCCAAGTCAGGCTTCAGCAATATGTGAACTGTGAACTTCCAGATGTTCAAGCTGGTTTTAGAAAAGGCAGAGGAACCAGAGATTGAATTGCCAACATCCACTGGATCATCAAAAAAGCAAGAGAGTTCCAGAAAAACATCTATTTCTGCTTTATTGACTATGCCAAAGCCTTTCACTGTGTGGATCACAAGAAACTGTGGAAAATTCTTCAAGAGATGGGAATACCAGACCACCTGACCTGCCTCTTGAGAAACCTATATGCAGGTCAGGAAGCAACAGTTAGAACTGGACATGGAACAACAGACTGGTTCCAAATAGGAAAAGGAGTTCGTCAAGGCTGCATATTGTCACCCTGCTTATTTAACTTATATGCAGAGTACATCATGAGAAACACTGGGCTGGAAGAAGCACAAGCTGGAATCAAGATTGCCGGGAGAAATATCAATAACCTCAGATATGCAGATGACACCACCCTTATGGCAGAATGTGAAGAGGAACTCAAAAGCCTGTTGATGAAAGTAAAAGTGGAGAGTGAAAAAGTTGGCTTAAAGCTCAACATTCAGAAAACTAAGATCATGGCATCTGGTCCCATCACCTCATGGGAAATAGATGGGGAAACAGTGGAAACAGTGTCAGACTTTATTTTTTGGGGTTCCAAAATCACGGCAGATGGTGATTGCAGCCATGAAATTAAAAGACTCTTATTCCTTGGAAGGAAAGTTATGTCCAACCTAGGTAACATATTCAAAAGCAGAGACATTACTTTGCCAACAAAGGTCCGTCTAGTCAAGGCTATGGTTTTTCCAGTGGTCATGTATGGATGTGAGAGCTGGACTGTGAAGAAGGCTGAGCACTGAAGAATTGATGCTTTTGAACTGTGGTGTTGGAGAAGACTCTTGAGAGTCCCTTGGATTGCAAGGAGATCCAACCAGTCTATTCTAAAGGAGATCAGTCCTGGGCGTTCTTTGGAAGGAATGATGCTAAAGCTGAAACTCCAATACTTTGGCCACCTCATGTGAAGAGTTGACTCATTGGAAAAGACTCTGATGCTGGGAGGGATTGGGGGCAGGAGCAGAAGGGGATGGCAGAGGATGAGATGGTTGGATGGCATCACCGACTCAACGGACATGAGTTTGGGTGAACTCGGGAGTTGGTGATGGACAGGGAGGCCTGGCTTGCTGCAATTCATGGGGTCAGCGACTGAACTGAGCTGAACATCAACAAGAACATTTGCCATTTGCCTGTGCTGCTGAAGCCGCTGACCTCTGACACTCCCTGAATTGAATTCAGGGAGGAGAGTGAGGCACTCTGTGCTCCAGGGAAACTGGTGGAATGGGTCTTTAGATAGTTGGATATTTTTAGGAATTGATTTCATGATCCCAGTACTTGCATTTCCTCATATCTAGAACAGCGCTAAACCCTTTCATGGTGACATCACCTCCTCCTGACTAGCAGAAAACCCTTTGTAAAATAAGCACTTGATTGTATTGAACTCCCCCTTCACCATAAAGAAGGCTGAGCACCAAAGAATTGATGTTTTTGAACTGTGGTGTTGGAGAAGACTCTTGAAACACACTTGGACTGCAAGGAAATCAAACCAGTCACTCCTAAAGGAAATCAACCCTGAACATTCATTGGAAGGACTGATGCTGAAGCTCAAGCTCCAATACTTTGGCCACCTGATGCAAAGAGCCAACTTATTGGAAAAGACCCTGATGCTGGGAAAGATTGAAGGTAGGAGAAGGGGACAAAAGAGGATGACATGTTTGGATGGCATCACTGACTCAGTGGACATGAACTTGAGCAAGCTCTGATAGACGGTGAAGGACAGGGAAGCCTGGCGTGCTGCAGTCCATGGGGTTGCAAAGGGTTGGATACAACTGAGTGACTGAATAACAAAAACCCCGTTCACCAAAATCTTATATGTTGACCTTCCCCCTGGCTACCTCTTTGGAGCAGTCTCTCAGAGCTATATGAGGTGTTATCTCCCAGGCTGCAGTGCCCATTTTGCTCCAAGTAAAACTTAACTTGTAGCTATCACATTGTGCATCTTATTTTAGTCTGCATGTGCCACACCTGGGTGTCCCTCTCCCAGGACCTGAGAAGGGCAGCAGGTCTTGGAATGGGTGGAGTCACACCTGTGAGGCTGCAGCAGACTGCCCCCCATTCATACTCTAGGCTGATGCTTGGTGATGCTCCGTTTGTTCTTGGAAAGTTCAGCCACTCCTTGGCTTGTCCAGATGTTGCAGGGAGGAGGATGGCCCGAGAGTGGACTCTTGTCTAACACTCGGAAATGAATTGTCTGATGAGATACACATGCTGATAAAGAGCTTTTATTGGGAAGGGGCACCCCAGGCAGAGAGCAGGAGGGTAAGGGAAGCCAGGAAGACCGCTCTGTCATGTGGCTCGCGGTCTCGGGTTTTATGGAGATGGGGTTAGTTCCTGGGTTGTCTTTGGCCAATCATTCAGACTCAGAGTCCTACCTGGTGGTGCAGGCATTGCTCAGCCACGAGGGATGCCAGAGAGAAGGATTCTGGGAGGTGATCAGTCACGTGGTGTCTCCTTTTGACCTTTCCCGAATTTTTCCAGTTGGTGTGGCTTGTTAGTTCTGTGTCCCTTACCAGGACCTCCTGTTGTAAAATAGCTCACATGAATGGTTACTATGGTGCCTGACCAGGGTGGGCAGTTTCAGTCAGTGTGTTTCCCCTAACACAGATGCTGCCCTGTGACAGTCATGTCCAGGCAGCAGGCAGAGGCAGAAAATCCAAGTCATAAAATGCAAGGATGTGCACGCTTCTCATAAAGTTACTCTCCAGGCAAGTTATCTTTTAAATACAGGAAAGGATGAGCTTGTTTCCTCATGACACCATGCTGTCAAAGGCTTGGTGTTAGAAGGATACAAGAGATATGAAAGACACAAGCCCAGTCTCCCCTAGGAGATTTTATGTCTATATCAACTTAAAAAATATTCACAACCTGAAAGCTGAGAGTTATGTCTTAATCAGTGGGAATTTTTAGGACCTTGACTCCAGAAGGCAGCATCTTAAGTAACCCTGAAAGAACTGCTCTGAGGAGAAGGGGAAGGTGCCAGCTTATATAGAAATTATGCAGCAAAGGGCAGGTAGTCTCAATATCAGAATGTGTGCAAGTGTTAGATCACTCAGCTGTGTCTGACTCTTTGCGACCCCATGGACTGTGTAGCCCACCAGGCTCCTCTGTCCTTGGAATTCTACAGGCAAGAATACTGGAGTGGGTAGCCATTCCCTTCTCCAGGGGATCTTCCAGTCCCAGGGATTGAACCTGGGTCTCCTGCATTGCCATGGGAGCCCAAACATCAAAAGATTACTATTAATGAAAGGAAACCAGATATCCCAAGTTAGGGAATTGAGTGCTTTTCTGTGTGTGGGAAAATGCAAGAGTCTGGGCTCACCTAAACCACTCCTTTCACATAAATCTCAGCTATCTGGGATCAGTATCCTGCGTGTTTTCACATCCTGAGCTCCTTTGGGGTTTATCGTAGGGAGTGGCTGCAGTCTGCTGGCCGCCAGATCACAGGTAGTCTTCTCCTTCCTGAGTGCCCTTGAGTGAGTGAGTGAGTGACAGTTGCTCAGTCGTGTCCAACTGTTTGTGACCCCATGGACTATACAGTCCATGGAATACTGGAGTGGGTAGCCTTTCCCTTCTCCAGGGGATCTTCCCAGCCCAGGAATCAAACCCAGGTCTGCTGCATTAGGGCTCAGCAGTTCACAGAAAAGGCTGCAATCACTGATGACTATGACTTCCTTGTTTACTGATATGGCAAAAATTCTCCATTTCTCATTTATTTCCTCCCAGTTCTGTAAACCATTCATGGTATTGCTAAAAATAAATAGCTAGCATTTACTACTTGTTACAGTCATGGTGAAGGAAGAAATTTTCCTCTCCCCTGCTAGGTTCTTCTGGTTGGTCTAAGAATTAAATTGACCAGAGACAGATTAATGGAAGTAAATCAAACAAAAATTTAATAATATATATAGATGGGAGAGGGGGTCCCCAGATAGTGAAGTGACAAAGAATCTACCTGGTAATGCAGGAGACACAGGAAATGTGGGTTCGATCCCTGGGTCAGGAAGATTCCCTAGAAAAGGACATGCAACCCACACCAGTATTCTTGCCTGGAGAATCCCATGGACAGAGAAGCCTGGTGGGCACAGTCCATGGAGTTGAAAAGAGTCAGACACGACTAAGCGACTGAGCGTACACACACATAGATGAGAGACCCAGGAAAACACCCTGACACGGTGCAAGCCCTCACCTTGAACATCATCTTGAGCATGTCAGCCTAGAAAAATGAGCTGAAATTCCGAATATGAGACTTGAGATCTAAGGACCACAAATTACAGCATGCAGGGAATGAATTACAGAGGGAAGGGGACTCCTTGGGGCCCAGAGGAGTCTAGGAAACTTCTAGAAGAGAGTAACTGCCACAAGAGAGCATGTCACATTGGAATTTGGCTACAAAATGATATCATGGGGCAAAAAACCCCACAAAAACCAGGAAGACTGTAAGACCTGGCTTCTCACCTTGGCCCCACAGCTGCCCCTTTCTCTGTGGCTCAGGCGAGTCATATCCCCTCTTTGAAAAGTTGCTGCCTCTTGTGTCAAAAGAAGTCATTGGGACAAAAAAGTCATTGTCACCAAGAGGCAGTTTTGCAAGGTAATTAAGAACGTGAATGCAAGTTCACGGGCCCGACATACAAGGAAGGACAAACACTGAAACATCAGAGTTTGGAGCAGAGGAAGGTTTACTGCAGGGTCAGGCAAGCAGCTGTGGGTGGCTCAGGCCCTAAAAGGCCCTGAGCTCCCCAAAGAATTTCAGCAAAGCATTTTTAAAAGCCAAGTGAGGGAAGGAGGTTGCAGGGTACCAGATCAGATGGCTCACAATTCTCTGGTTGGCTGATGGTGAGACAGAGGTCACGGGGGTTAACCTTATCCCTCCTCAGGCTCCAGGAGGCCTGGGGCTATATGCTTATGGTCCTCAGGTAGTTAACATCTTCTGTTTCTTGGGGGTAGAGGGCTTCAGCCTCAAAACAACTCAGGAAATGTGCATCAAATACTATTACATAGGTACTTCAGAGAGGAGCTAAAGGAGAGGATGTAGGGGAAGGTCTGTCCCCAATCTTCCCTCCCCAGCACCTCCCCCACAACTGGGAAGGCCCCATGGGGTCCTGTCCGGTTACAAGGACTTTGGTTCTGGGGTGAGACACCCAGGTTCAGACCTGATCTAACATGTATTATCTCCGTGGTATTTCTTTACCTTTGAAAAACAGGGTGAATAGAAGCTGCCATTTCATGGAGGTGGTTTTGGGATTTAAATGAGATGCTAAATATAAAGCACTCAGCAGGCTTCCAGACTCACTGTGTGTGCCTGGTAAGTGTCATGTGTCATCTATTGCTATCCTTTTCAGTGGAGGAGCAGAACCAACAAAGAGAGTGGATTTCTAGGATTCACCAGAAAAAGCCTTCTGTATCTGCTGATTCTTCAGGTCTAGATGGGGGCAGACTTTACTGCTTGGCCTAGAAAAGCCCCTGCTCCCCTGGGAGAGCTTTGGAGAGAGATAATAGGATCATGGTGGCTCCATTACCCAAGGAAGGCCCCACGTGTGTCTGGGTGTTTCAAGTCCTTTTTACCTGAAGGTGACTATCAAGCTAGACAGCCGCGCGTACCAGTTAGAGAACAGTCCTGAACACTTGACATAAAATGGAAGGAGAGATGGCTTTGTCACTGAATTCATCCAGCCCAAAGTGAAAGTGTTAGTCACTCAGTTGCGTCACAGTCTTTGTGACCCCATGGACTGTAGCCTGCCAGGCTCCTCTGTCCATGGGATTCTCCAGGCAAGAATACTGGAGTGGGCTGCCATGCCCTCTTCCAGGGTATCTTCCTGACCCAGGGATTAAACCTGAGTCTCTTACATCTCCTGCATTGGCACATGGGTTCTTTACCATCAGTGCTACCTGGGAAGCTCCTTGAGGTCTTGTGGCTGGACTCATAAATAAAACTGACACTGTTGTAGCCACGCATTCTGGGAAACAAACTCACTCAGAAGGACAATGCAGATAGTGGAGAGCAGGTTATTACACCGGCAGGCCCAAGGCAGTCTCCTCTTAGCCAAGGACCCCGACCAGTTTTTGTGAAAACTTTATATAACCTAAGTATACGAGCCCAAACCCACCTCCCTAAATTCCCTGAAACTAGTCTGAACAAAGGAAAAGAAAGATACAATCAAAGTTAACCCGTGATTTATATGCCTTAAACCTTGGTACTTAACAGTGGACAATTATCAATAGGCCTGTGGTCATATCCCAGTAAGCATAATAGAATTTATGATTCTATTTGGTTACACAGATAATTAGGGTATTCTTTTAAGTGACAGAGAGTCTAGGTATGAGCCCTGGGGCTCTTCCATCCAGGGGGGCCCTGGTTTTCCAGTTTGTATGTCGTTTCCATAGATACTGAGTGTACAGCTCAAAGTCCACAGTCCAGCCCAAGATGGAGTCCTGCTTTCAAGATGGAGCCTGTTCTGTCTGTTTCCTCCTTCAACACAAGACAGAGAAACAGGAGAAAAAGAAACAAATGTAATTTGTGTGCATGGAAATCTCAAAGAAATAGATATCACTTTTCACTTTCATGCATTGGAGGAGGAAATGGCAACCCACTCCAGTGTTCTTGCCTGGAGAATCCCAGGGACGGGGGAGCCTGGTGGGCTGCCGTCTATGGGGTCGCACAGAGTCGGACACGACTGAAGTGACAGCAGCAGCAGCAGCAGCAGTGGCCAAAGCAAGCAGCTTTTTACACAAAGACACAGTGCTTTTGTGAGAAATTAATGCAAAAACTCAGTTTAGGGTGCTTAGTTGGTAAGGAATTTTTTTACATTTATTTTTTTTTAATTTTATTTTTAAACTTTACATAATTGTATTAGTTTTGCCCATTTATTTATTTTTATCTTTATTTTTGGCTGCACAGCACCTTTCCCGTGGGAGACTTGTGTCCTGCTTTCAGAAGGACAGAGAGAAAGTTCAGAGTGACCCTTCCACATCAGCTCTTTCCAAAGTAACTTCAATTCAAAATAATCAATATGTCATTGAGGGACCTTTTGGGGTGGCCTGCCCCAGGCTCCAACATCTCCAAATGCCTGAGACCAAGAAGCACATACAGAAAAGGTGACCACAGACTATAAGAGCTGAGCAAATGCTGCTGCTGCTAAGTCGCTTCAGTCGTGTCCAACTCCGTGCAACCCCGTAGAGGGCAGCCCACCAGGCTCCCCCGTCCCTGGGATTCTCCAGGCAAGAACACTGGAGTGGGTTGCCATTTCCTTCTCCAATGTGTGAAAGTGAAAAGTGAAAGTGACATTGCTCAGTTGTGTCCGACCCTCAGCGACGCATGGACTGCAGCCTACCAGGCTCCTCCATCCGTGGGATTTTCCAGGCAAGAGTACTGGAGTGGGGTGCCATTGCCTTCTCTGAAACAAATGTTAACAAGAGCCATATCCATCCCTCAGCACTAACTGTTTAATTGTACTCAGTTCAGTCACTCAGTCGTGTCCAACTCTTTGCCACCATATGAACCACAGCACACCAGGCCTCCCTGTCCATCACCAACTCCCGGAGTCCACCCAAACCCATGTCCATTGTGTTGGTGATGCCATCCAACCATCTCATCCTCTGTCGTCCCCTTCTCCTCCTCCCCTCAATCTTTCCCAGCATCAGGGTCTTTTCAAATGAGTCAGCTCTCCACATGAGGTGGCCAAAGTATTGGAGTTTCAGCTTCAACATCAGTCCTTCCAATGAACACCCAGGACTGATCTCCTTTAGGATGCACTGGTTGGATCACCTTGCAGTCCAAGGGACTCTCAAGAGTCTTCTCCAACACCACAGTTCAAAAGCATCAATTCTTCTGTGCTCAGCTTTGTTTATATTCCAACTCTCACATCCATACATGACTACTGGAAAAACCATAGCCTTGACTAGACAGACCTTTTTTGGCAGAGGAATGTCTCTGCTTTTTAATATGCTGTCTAGGTTGTCTCTCCATAAATATCCTGTCTCATGAAATCCTCTCACTACCCTACGAGACAGATACTGTTAGAAGCCCCATTGCAGAGATGAAACAGCTAAGGCACAGAGAGGTCAAGAAACTTGCCTTATGTCACACAGCCAGAGAAGAACCAAACTGGGAGAGAATCCACTGGCATTGCCTCAGGAAAGAGTCCCAGGTTATAACAGGCACGTGACATGGAAGCAACTCCCAGGAAATCAATGAAAGAAGAGAGTGGATGCATGCCTGAATGGACCAGGATATTGAGGTGGAGGAAAAGTAAATCTGGAGGATAAATGAAAGGTGGGGGGTGGGGTAAGCTTAATTCAGCAGAGTCATTGCCATCAACTCAACTCTAGGATGGAATGCACTAGATTGAAGTTCTTAGCGCAGAGGTCGGAGAAGGCAATGGCAAGCCACTCCAGTACTCTTACCTAGAAAATCCCATGGATGGAGGAGCCTGGTAGGCTGCAGTCCATGGGGTTGCTACAAGTCGGAGGCGACTGAGCGACTTCACTTTCACTTTTCACTTTCACGCAATGGAGAAAGAAATGGCAACCCACTCCAGTGTTCTTGCCTGGAGAATCCCAGGGACGGCAGAGCCTGGTGGGCTGCCGTCTATGGGGTCGCACAGAGTCGGACACGACTGAAGCAACTTAGCAGCAGCAGCAACAGCGCAGAAGTAAAATGACTACATCTCAGCCTCATAAATTAAAACCCTACTCAGTGCCAAGGAGTCCTAGACCCCTTGGCTTGCCTTTTCACTTCATTATTCCAAAGACACAAAAGAAAGTCCCGAGAGTCTTTCTGTAATGAGGAGCAACCTATTTTTTTGTTTTCATTCAAGGTTCCACCAACCCGCTGATACGCAGAGAAAAGTTTTCTAGGTTATTTTGCATCCTCACTTCTCTTTCTTCATGCCCATCCCACAAAGCCCAGTGTCTCGGAGTTAAAAAAAAAAAAAAGAAGAAGAAGGCTTCCCTGGTGGTCCAATAAGTAAGAATCTGCCTGTCCATGCAGGGCACACCAGTTCGATCTCTGGACCAGGAAGAACTCACATGCTGTGGGGCAACCAAGCCCATGAACCACAACTATCAAGTCCCTGCTCAGCAAAGCCTGCGCTCTGCAACTAGAGAGAAGAGAAGCTACCGCAACTAGAGAAAGCCCACGCACAGCAATGAAGACCCTGCCCAATCAAAAATGTAAATAATGTTTTTTAAATCCCTTTAAAAAAAATCCCACTCCTTGTAGTTGAATGGCTCTTTAAAACTATTACAATCAAGTTTGATATTTACTCGAAAATAACAATAATTTACTCAGCACCTAATAAGTGTTAAGCCCGCCGTGTTTACCAGTATGAGCTGATGTGATTTTAAGAACAGCCCCAGTGTGGTAAATAGTAGAGCTTATATTTGCCCAGTTGAGGAAACAGGTTCAGGCTATTAGCAATTAGGAGATGGCAAGAAATCCAGACCCTGGTGGGCTAGACAGCACAATCTACATGCTTTCCACCTTCTTTCTTTAAGCCTATATAGTTCTCATTCTTGTTAGCCCATTATAAGATCCTGGGAAACTTTTAAAATAACCAGCATCTGGCCTTCATTCAGATCAAAAGAATGAGAATCAATGGGGAAGAGGGATGACTGGTCTTCTGACATTTGAAAAGCTCATCGGGTGATTTTTGTTTTTAATTGGAGTGAAATTCACATAGCACAAGATTACCATTTTAAAGTGTACAATTCAGTGGCATTTAGTGCGTTCATCACATTATGCAGCCATCGTGTCTCCCTAGTTCCAGAACATTTGCATCACTCCCAGAGGAAACCTTGCCCCCATTAGCAGTCACTTCCCATCGCCTCCTCCCTCCGGCCCCTGGCAACCAGCAATCTGCTTTCTGTCTTGATGGATTTGCCTATTCCGGATGTTTTATGTAAGTGGAATCATGCTATCTCTGACCTTTTGAGTCTGGCTTCTTTCACTGAGCATTACGTTTCCAAGGTTCATCCCGGTTGTGGCATGTGTCAGAACTTCATTCCTTTTCATGGCTGAATGGTGCAATAATTATGGAGAATCATGGTTGCGGACCAAAGCGGAGCGTGATGTGCTACCCCAGGGTGTGTCTCTTTGGCAGAGGGATTATTCGTTTTGAGAGGAGGCAGATACAGGAGCAGCTCTGAAAGCTGAGTGGAGATTACTGTTTTATAAGAGACACTTTCACCTACAAGGGAAATCTCCCTCTCTGTGTCAGGAAGAGAAGGGGGATTCTGTCAGCAAAGAGGGCAATGATTTCAATCTGCATTGAAACCAGGCCCTTGTTTTCTGCACTTTTCCTGGTAACCTCCCCACACTGGTTCCCTCACCACATATCTGCCGCCCCCCACCCCTGCCACCTGAACATCTTTTGTCTTTAGATGGAAATGGTATCTTGAAAGTCCCTTGGACTGCAAGTAGATCAAATCAGTCCATCCTAAGGGAAATCAACCCTCAATATATTCACTGGAAGGACTGTTGCTGAAGCTGATGCTCCAGTACTCTGGCCACCTGATGCCAAGAGCCGACTCATTGAAAAAGATCCTGATGTTGGGAAAGACTGACGGCAAGAGGAGAAGGAGGCAGCAGAAGATGAGATGGTTGGGTGGCATCAGCAACACAATGGACATGAATTTGAGAAAACTCTGGGAGATAGTGCAGAATGGAAGAGCCTGTCATGCTACAGTCCATGGGGTTGCAAAGAGTTGGACACGACTTAGTGACTGAACATCAAGCAGGTGGCATTTGAGGTGATGGTTTAGAGAATTTTGGAGACTTACTCAGTTTTCCTGGGTCTCTCCAACCTGAACAAAGATAGAAAGTGAAAAGTCAAAGTGTTAGTCACTCAGTCGTGTCTGACTCTTTGTGACTCCCAATGGACTGTAACCCTCCAGGCCCCTCTGTCCATGGGATTCTCCAGGCAAGAATACTAGAGTGGGTAGCCACTCTCTTCTCCAGCGGATCTTCCCAACCCAGGAATCAAACCCTGTCTCTTGCATTACAGGCAGATTCTTTACCATCAGAGCCACCAGGCAAGTAGGAGGTAGACATGTTATCAAACTGCCACTTTTCTTCTGTTAATTATATTACGGGGAGGTCTCAGCCAAGAATCCAGAAGGGTGAAGGGGTAATTATCTCCCCCCTCACAATACTAACCCCACAGTCACCATGTGAAGTCTGGGAGAGCATACGTTTGTATTTTCATTTTGATCCGAGAGAAACTCAGGGCGTGTGATGTACATTTCTCAGGAAATCTCTCTACTTTTTCTCCCTCAAACCAGTACTATCATTACCATATGATCCTTTCTTGACCAAACTCAAAAAATAAACCACTGCTATAATTTGGGGGCTTTCTCCCCTCTGTTTTTGTTTTCCATAACATCCACATAAAGCTCAGATGGACTGCCCCACCACCACCCGCGGGGTGCCCGTGGTGAGTGTGTTGGGGCTGAGAAAAGGGCTGGTCTCTAAGACCCTTATGTCTTGGTGACCACTCTTTTTCCCACTTATGAAGATTTAGAAGCCCTTGACCATCATTCTTTCCTTTACTTCTTCTTTCCACAGCACTAATTAAGTGGCTCCTTTTTTGGTGCTACCATTTTGTTTGGGTTGAGGGGGCCAGCGGCAAATTCTACTCAGGGATTGAGAGCATCTTTGCCAAGGATTTATTTAACGTAGGTTCACCTCGGGAATTTTAATAAATAGCATATAGGATAATGTCTCTTAATAAGTCAATAAAGAAATAGCATACTCCAAACTAATAATGGCTCAAATGCTCAGTCATATCTGACTCTTTGTGACCCCATGGACTGTGGCCCACCAGGCTCCTCTGTCCATGGGATTCTCCAGGCAAGAATACTGGAGTGGGTTGTCATTTCCTCCTCTGGGCCGTCTTCCCAACCCAAGGGACCCACATCTCTTATGTCTCCTGCATTGGCAGGCGAGTTTTTTACCACTAGAGCCACCTGGGAAGCCCTCAAACTAATAGGTTAACAATTAACTATTGTTCCAGGCCAGATGGAGATGAAATTTAAAAGTCCAAGTCTAGTTGGAGTGTACCTATGAGCTGGTTCTCAGGAGAAGAGCTTAGCCAATCACCCGCTGACTTCAGCTTCTGGGGCAAAAGAAAAATTTCCTCCTTATGGGAACACGTTGCCAGGGAGCAAAGACAGGGGTGTCCGAGTGCAAGGTGATTTCCTTCTGGAGCCACTGCTCAGTTCTTGTCACTCTGACAAAGAACTGCTTTGTTCAGACAGGAGCTAATGCCCCAGGGTCTTTGGAGACCTATTTAAATCAGCAGAGTCAACTTGTCCAGACCTAACACTCTGAAGTTGTGGTCAAACCTCTTGGTATTTAAAGGTCCCCTAGCTATAGTCACTCCTCCATGTGACCTGATCTGTAAGTCCCCAGCAGGGGCTTCTAAGAACCTAATATAGAATGGCTAGTAACTGCACCACAGTTCTCAGGCATAGAGATGAGCGAGATAAACCCGGTCCCTGATTTCTGAGGAGAAAACTGTCTAGTAAGGAAAGGCAGAAATCTAGCCAAAAACAAAAAAAAATGTACCAGATACATTTGCCCCCACTTTTCAAAATATTGCTTTATACCACTTTGCTTCTATGAAAGACCTACATCACTACTGTAATAGGGAAAAACAAATCTGACTCCCTATTGGATCCATTTCTTTTCCCTTAGACTTTGTGTTCTATCGACTTGCTACATGCTAATCACTAAAGTGATGCTGCCTATCGCTTCAAGTACACGTAATGGTCCATCTCCAGGAACCCTGCCTCCCTTGCCTGAGTGTTAAGCTAAAATACCTGTGTTCAACCCACAGGAAGCATCCTGACCAGCCCACCTGTGAACGGCTGCAGAAAAGAAGAAATGAACACATCCCCTCGGGAGTCTGGTTGGAACCAGGAAATATTTGGTTTCTTGTTTGTAAGTTTGTTTTTATAGGAAGCTGTTTTCTGATAATATTTATTTTTTTATCTGGCTGCAATGGGTCTTAGTTGTGGCACGTGGGATCATCAGTCTTCCTTGAGGCATGTAGGATTTTTAGCTGTGGCATGAGGGGCCTATTTCCCTGAGGAGGGATTGAACCTGGGCCCCTGCATTGGGAGTGTAGAGTCTTAGCCACTGGACGTCCAGGGAAGTCCTGGAACCAAGAAATATTTGCAACAACTTACCATATTTCTACTTTACCTCCTCACCTCCCCTCCTCTTCATTCTAGGAAATAAACTAGCATCTGAACGCTGGCAAGATGGTTCATTTTGGACACGTTTAGAGACGGGCGGGTCATGGTGGAGAGATCTGACAGAATGTGGTCCACTGGAGAAGGGAATGGCAAACCACTTCAGTATTCTTGCCTTGAGAACCCCATGAACAGTATGAAAAGGCAAAATGATAGGATACTGAAAGAGAAACTCCCCGGTCAGTA
>NW_011494716.1:6547367-6547826 GCF_000754665.1 Bison bison bison | reverse complement strand
CCAGACATCCTGGAATGTGAAGTCAAGTGGGCCTTAGAAAGCATCACTATAAACAAAGCTAGTGGAGGTGATGGAATTTCAGTTGAGCTATTCCAAATGTTGAAAGATGATGCTGTGAAAGTGTTGCACTCAATATGCCAGCAAATTTGGAAAACTCAGCAGTGGCCACAGGACTGGAAAAGGTCAGTTTTCATTCCAATCCCAAAGAAAGGCAATGCCAAAGAATGCTCAAACTACCACACAATTGCACTCATCTCACACGCTAGTAAAGTAATGCTCAAAATTCTCCAAGCTAAGCTTCAGCAATATGTGAACTGTGAACTTCCAGATGTTCAAGCTGGTTTTAGAAAAGGCAGAGGAACCAGAGATCAAATTGCCAACATCCGCTGGATCATGGAAAAAGCAAGAGAGTTCCAGAAAAACATCTATTTCTGCTTTATTGACTATGCCAAAGCCTTT
>NW_011494716.1:6546420-6547267 GCF_000754665.1 Bison bison bison | reverse complement strand
CTACTGGAGATCAGTGGAGAAATAACTCCAGAAAGAATGAAGGGATGGAGCCAAAGCAAAAACAATACCCAGCTGTGGATGTGACTGGTGATAGAAGCAAGGTCCAATGCTGTAAAGAGCAATATTGCATAGGAACCTGGAATGTCAGGTCCATGAATCAAGGCAAATTGGAGTGGTCAAACAAGAGATGGCAAGAGTGAATGTCGACATTCTAGGAATCAGCGAACTGAAATGGACTGGAATGGGTGAATTTAACTCAGATGACCATTATATCTACTACTGCGGGCAGGAATCCCACAGTATGGCCACCATGAGTGGCCATCATGGTCAACAAAAGAGTCCTAAATGCAGTACTTGGATGCAATCTCAAAAATGACAGAATGATCTCTGTTCGTTTCCAAGGCAAACCATTCACTATCACAGTAATCCAAGTCTAGGCCCCAACCAGTAACGCTGAAGAAGCTGAAGTTGAACGGTTCTATGAAGACCTACAAGACCTTTTAGAACTAACACCCAAAACAGATGTCCTTTTCATTATAGGGGACTGGAATGCAAAAGTAGGAAGTCAAGAAACACCTGGGGTTACAGGCAAATTTGGCCTTGGAATACGGAATGAAGCAGGGCAAAGACTAATAGAGTTTTGCCAAGAAAATGCACCGGTCATAACAAACACCCTCTTCCAACAACACAAGAGAAGACTGTATACATGGACATCACCAGATGGTCAACACTGAAATCAGATTGATTATATTCTTTGCAGCCAACGATGGAGAAGCTCTATACAGTCAGCAGAAACAAGACCAGGAGCTGACTGTGGCTCAGACCATGAACTCCTTATTGCCAAATT
>NW_011494716.1:6545673-6546320 GCF_000754665.1 Bison bison bison | reverse complement strand
CTTATGATTATACAGTGGAAGTGAGAAATAGATTTAAGGGCCTAGATCTGATAGATAGAGTGCCTGATGAACTGTGGAATGAGGTTCATGACATTGTACAGCAGACAGGGATCAAGACCATTCCCATAGAAAAGAAATGCAAAAAAGCAAAATGGCTGTCTGGGGAGGCCTTACAAATAGCTGTGAAAAGAAGAGAAGTGAAAAGCAAAGGATAAAAGGAAAGATATAAACCTCTGAATGCAGAGTTCCAAAGAATAGCAAGAAGAGATAAGAAAGCCTTCTTCAGCGATCAATGCAAAGAAATAGAGGAAAACAACAGAATGGAAAAGACTAGGGATCTCTTCAAGAAAATCAGAGATACCAAAAGAACATTTCATGCAAAGATGAGCTCGATAAAGGACAGAAATGGTATGGACCTAACAGAAGCAGAAGATATTAAGAAGAGGTGGCAAGAATACATAGAAGAACTGTACAAAAAAGATCTTCACGACCCAGATAATCACGATGGTGTGATCACTCACCTAGAGCCAGACATCCTGGAATGTGAAGTCAAGTGGGCCTTAGAAAGCATCACTATAAACAAAGCTAGTGGAGGTGATGGAATTTCAGTTGAGCTATTCCAAATCTTGAAAGATGATGCTGTGAAA
>NW_011494716.1:6544415-6544727 GCF_000754665.1 Bison bison bison | reverse complement strand
GGAAATGGCAACCCACTCCAGTATTCTTGCCTGGAGAATTCCATGGACAGAGGAGCCTGGTGGGCTACAGTCCATGGTGGTCGCAAAGAGTTGGACACGACTTAGTGACTATCACTCCCTTAGTCCATCATCATCTCGGTCTGTTGGCTTTCCAAACAGTCACTATTCTTTGCCCCAGAAACTCATCTCTCAGTTTATTGGCCTGTCATGTGGCGGCAGTAAGAGCTTGGACTCGGTAACAGTACTTATTTTTGCTAAGCAAAAGAAATCCAAAGAGGATTTCTGCTTTTACCAAAAAAAAAAAAAAAAAGG
>NW_011494716.1:6515293-6544315 GCF_000754665.1 Bison bison bison | reverse complement strand
AGCTGCTTCTTCCTGTTACATCGTTTCAGTCTGTGAAGGGTTGTATAGGAATGCCCTGCTTTCGGACAGCAGGGTGAACTTGTAGCTAATTGTTTACAGGAGAGAAGGAAGCCCCCAACGAGATGTGCACAACCCCTGAGAGGATGAGATGGGGACCTGACCTTGGCAGAGGGCAGTGCCTGTCAAATTTTAATGTGTGTGCGAGGCACCAGGGACCTTGTAAATGTGCAGATTCTGACTCGGGTGAGGCGAGGAGCCTGCATTTCTAACAAGCCCACCAGTGATGCTGCTGTGGTCCACAGGCCACACTCTGAAGAAGTGATGGGGGAAACTGGGGCGTAAGAGATGGGTAGCAGCTAACCAGGGAGGTCCCCTCTTCTGAACGCACACTTTTGTCAGTGCATTTGGAAGGAAGAGCCATTCCCTGCCAATCATTCAGTCCTGGACCTCAGCCTGGCAGACCCTGATGGAGAAATAGTTAGAGGTTTATGGCTTCCCTTGTAGCTCAGCTGGTAAAGAATCCACCTGCAATTCAGGAGACCCCGGTTCAATTCCTGGGTTGGGAAGATCCGCTGGAGAAGGGATAGGCTACCCACTCCAGTGTTCGTGGGCTTCCCTGGTGGCTCAGCTGGTAATGAATCCGCCTGCAATGTGGGAGACCTGGGTTTGATCCCTGGGTTGGGAAGATCCCCTAGAGAAGGGAAAGACTACCCACTCCAGTATTCTGGCCTGGAGAATTCCATGGACTTTATTGTCCATGGGGTCGCAAAGAGTCAGACACGACTGAGCTACTTTCACTTTCACTTTTCAGGGGTCGAAAGGCCATAGATTTTCCATCTTTTTAGAGCCATCTCATAAAGCCCTTGCTATAGGCATGGAATTTGTGTGGAGACTGTGAAGCAGCCAGCCTTTTAGAGAATTTCTGGTCCCACCCCCTCATTTTTAAATTAGAATCTGGGACTCTGTCCATCCTTCAGTATTTCTTGGCATTTATTGGGCACCTGCTGTGTGTCAAGGTCTTATGCCATCCACGTCGTTCATTTGTGCAGTTCTCTGAACAATCCAGAAGGATTAGAATAAATATCTGCAGTTTACAAAGAAGAAAATATCAAAAAATGCTCATCTAACACCACACAGCTAGGACGTGACAAACTGGAAGGAACTCCAGCCTGCCAGCTCCAAAGCCATGCTCTCTGCAGGGCATCTACCTGAATCTTTATTCCAGTGTCTGTTGACCTATGAGCCTCAACTTGGTTAAAACGCCAGGTGCTAGGATAGAGACAGGCAAATGGGGGGCTGGCTTCATCTCATGAATTACAAAATTCTTCTCCTACCCAGCCTTCTTGCTGCAAAACCCCTTCCAGAACTACGTACCGTGATGACAGCCTCGTTTGGAATTCTTCCGTATCAAATTGGGAGAAAAACAGAAGACTCGAAGTAGCTTAAGCAATGTCCCCAAGTGCCCCTGGGCTCTGGCTCTTTTTCATCTCTCCTTGTTTCTACTTGGCTTTACCCCTCTTTCTGTCAGTGGCCTATGTCCATGAAAGCCATGCCGAGTTCAATTTTTTACTTTCCGGAAGATACGGATTCGTTTTGCAATGTGTCCCTTACCCCAATCCTGGCACACTTACGGGCAGTTGAGTCAACCGGCTCATTTATTAGGAGGTTCATGACAGCACATCAGACCACTGGCACTGATTTGAAAAGATATAACAGATTCCAAGCCCCAGACTGACCCTCGGGCACAGAGTGTCCCTTATCAAGCCAGTCTTCTCTGGACCAGCCTTGGGCAGAGGAAGCCGGTAATTTAATTAGAATCCGAGCTCTTTGGAGTGAAAAGTGATCATTTGTCATCGTGGCTTCAAGGACACCATCTCTCTGGCAGCTCTCCACCTCTCTTCAGAGTCGAGGATCAGAAATCACCAGGAGCCTGACGGGTGATGTCACGGGAAGGACAGGGGGTATGTGGTTAGATGGAGCGTCACCCTCTGAAACCAGCATCCTGGGCACGTCAGGTCATGTCCACAGACCTCAACTTCCTAGTTTGTAAAGTGTGATGAATCAGAAGTCCTGCTTTGACTTGCTGTCAACACAGTGTGTGAGGCATCTGCAGTGTCCTGATGAGGAGGGGGCCCTCAGCAAAGGGTGGTAGCTCCTAGGCCAGTGCCTGAGTTGGCTGGAAGAAACACACTCTTTTTCACTGATGCTGCTCCAGTAATACGCACCAGGCAGTGCTCTAAGATCTTCACATTGTTGTGTTCGATTCTTTGCGAGTCCATGAACCGTAGCCCTTCAGTCTCCTCTGTCCATGGGATTTCTCAGACAGGAATACTGGACTGGGTTGCTGTTTCCTTCTCCAGGGGATCTTCCCCACCCAGGAATCGAACCTGCATGCTTAGCTCATTGAAAAATTCACAGTCACTCTTGAGTGTGGGTGTGTTATCGTCTCATTTTACATACGATGAACCTGAGGCTCAGAGAGGTTGCCCAAGGTCATAGAACTGCTCTTGAACCTCCAGGGTCTCTGTTCTCAAACAGCGCACTATAATGATGTTACTGCTTAAAACTGGAGGTACTGAGACCAGAAACATAATAATAAGAGCTAATTTTCACTTTCTGCTTGGAATCAGCCAGGCACCTTATGCCATTCATCTCATTTGTTACAACCCAATAAACTAAGTCCTGTTGTTATTACCATTTTACAGATGAGGAAACTGAGACCCAAGGAAGATAATTAGCCTGACCCAGATTATGCAGCTGGTAAGTGGATTCAACTCCATGTCTGAGTATAGAGCCTGAGTTCTCAACCCTTTCTGCTTGGAGTCCTAGACAGGCTCAGTTTTCTCGGTACTCCCTCTGGGTCAGTGGAGCAGCTGCTGGCTGGAGGGGCACTCACTGGAATAACCTCCCAAGGGTCCCAGGTCAGGGCCAGCTGTCCTGCACTGCTAGTCTGAGCAGCCCCAGAGAATGATGGTGGCTGAAGATGCTCAGGGATCATCCCACTGAGAACCCATTGTACAGATGAGTAAATTGTGAATGGCTCCCTGGTAGCTAAGTTGGTAAAGAATCTGCCTGCAATGCAAGACACCCAGGTTTGATACTTGGGTTGGGAAGATCCTCTGGAGAAGGAAATGGCAACCCACTTCAGTATTCTTGCCTGGGAAATCCCATGGACAGAGGAGCCTGGCGGGCCACAGTCCACAGGGTCACAACAGTCAGACACAACCTAGCAAATCAACCATCACCAAACTGAGAATGGAGAGAAGACATTTGCCCAACAAAACCGGCACTCAGACCTTCTTTCAGGCTATGTTTTTCTTAAAGGAAAAAAAAGAAAGAAAGAAACTCTGTAATATTATGTAATAATTATTCTCCAAAAAAATCTAAAATAAGGGAAAGGATTTAAGTCCATATATAACTGTAGCATTTTATTTAAAATAATGTGTGAACCAATTCAATGGCCAGCAATAGGACTGTTTAAATACATTATGGCAGTATGTGGAAATAACTCAAGTATCCATCACCAGATGAAAGAATAAAGAAATGTATTGTATATATACAAGGGAACACTATTTAGCCTTAAGAAAGAAGGAAATCCTGACATTTATGACAGCATGGATGAATCTGGAGGACATTATGCATGTGTGCATGCTCAGTTGCTTCAGTCGTGTTTGACTTTTTGCGACCCTGTGAACTGCAGCCCACCAGGCTCCTCTGTCCATGAAGATTCTCCAGGCAGTAATACTGGAATGGGTTGCCATGCCCTCCTTCAGGGGATCTTCCTGAAACAGGGATTGCATCTCCTGTGTCTTGCATCTCTTATGTCTCCTGCATTGCAGGTGGATTTTTTTTTACCACTGAGCCACTAGGGAAACCTCCAGAGGACATTATGCTAAGTGAAATAAGCCAGAAAGACAAATGCTACATAATTCCATTCATATCTAAAATAGTCAAACTCACCGAGAATACAATGGTGGTTTCCAGGGGCTGGAGGATGGGGGAATTCAATGGATATGAAGTTTCTTTTCTGCCAGATGATCAGTGCTAAGAGATGGCTGTACAACAGGGTACCTCTAGTTAACAATACCGTATTGTGCAGTTAGAATTTGTTAAGAGGGTAGATCTCAGGTTAAGGGCTCTTCCCACAAAGTAAATAATAAAGGGACCCCGGGATTTTCTGCGAGGTGTTGGATGAATCTGTTACCTTGATCATAGTGATGGCACCACAGGTGTTTGCAAATATCCAGACTCAACCAATTGGAGAAGGAAATGGCAACCCACTCCAGTGTTCTTGCCTGGAGAATCCCAGGGATGGAGGAGCCTGGTGGGCTGCCGTCTATGGGGTCACACAGAGTCGGACACGACTGAAGCAACTTAGCAGCAGCAGCATGTGCAGGCCTCTGTATATCAACTGTGCCTCAGTGAAGCCAGTTTAAAAATCACAGTGCATCCACAGAATAGAATATTGTATGGCTGCTCAATAATTCTCTTCGGTCACTTCCACAAGGAGGCTGCCGACAGTTTGGGGGCTTCCCAGGTGGCGCAGTGGTAAAGAATCCACCTGCCTGTGCAGCAGATGCAGGAGATGTGGGTTCGATCCCTGGGTCGGGAAGACCTCCTGGAGGCGGAAATGGCAACCCACTCCAGGATTCTTGGCTGGCAAATCACATGGACAGAGGAGCCTGGCGGGCTACAGTCCATGGGGTCACAAAGAATCAGACGCAATTGAGCACCCATGCAAGTAAGCTTTCATTAATGTTTGTGAAAAGTTTAGCATGGGGTGGGAAATGCATGCTGCTGCTAAGTCGCTTCCGTCATGTCCGACTCTGTGCGACCCCAAAAATGGCAGCCTACCAGGATCCCCTGTCCCTGGGATTCTCCAGACAAGAACACTGGAGTGGGTTGCCATTTCCTTCTCCAATGCATGAAAGTGAAAAATGAAAGTGAAGTCGCTCAGTCATGTCCGACCCTCAGCGACCCCAGGGACTGCAGCCTACCAGGCTCTTCTGTCCATGCGATTTTCCAGGCAAGAGTACTTGAAGGGAAATGCATGTGAGGTCACATTAGATGGGGGAAAAAAAAATACGGGACTTCCCTGGTGGTATCGCAGTGGTTAAGAGTCTGGGCTTCCACTGCAGGGGGAACGAATTCCATTGCTGGTCGGGAAACTAAAATCCCACACGCTCGAAGTATGACCAAAAGTGAAGTTACTCAGTCGTGTCAGACTCTTTGCGACCCCATGGACTGTAGCCTACCAGGCTCCTCCATCCATGGGATTTTCCAGGCAAGAATACTGGAGTGGGTTGCCATTTCCTTCTCCAGGAGAACTTCCTGAGCCAGGGATTGAACCCGGGTCTCCTACATTATAGGCAAACGCTTTACCATCTGAGCCACCAGTTAAAACAAAAACCCTCCCCCAAAACAAAAAGAATTAAGCCTTTCTTCTCCTTTCAGTTAAAACACTTCTTGTGATCCTGGGACTGAGTCCTGCTTCCTTTTAAAAAAAAAAAAAGAAAGAAATCAGAATTCAAAACCAATAGAGGTCATAGCCATTGCCTTGAGGGAGGGAGTCACTTGATTATTCTGCCTCCTAATTTTGTCCCCTATTTTCCAGTGTCCAATCGCTCCACACAGAGTGGAAATTACTGCTGTAATGTGACTTGAGCCTGTCGACTAGTCACCACTTCCACTGCCTGTACCTCAGCCCAAGTACTCTCACCTTTCACTTGGGCAAAAACAGCAGCCCCCAGTTGGTCCCCCAAAGCCGAGGTGCGCTCCCTTCAGTCACAGCTCATGTCACCACCATGGTGATTTTTATGAAACATGAACATGACCGCAGTCTTCCCTCACCAAGTGCTGCCAATGGCTCCCCATTGCCCTCAGGATGAAGTCTGAACTCAACGTGACACCCAGTTTCCCCCTGCAGTCTGATCGCATTTTTCAGCATTTTCCATCTCTCACTCTCTATGCCAGCCAAGCAGAAAGTTCTGCCTGCCTCTGACCTTCCGGGCTTCTTCTAGCTGAGGGACCCAGTCACACGGCCTTCCTCCCGCCTAGCACACCCCCACCTTCCTTCCGCTAACTTACCCTTCTCTTCAGTTTAGCTGCTCCTCCCTCTCCCTGTCCCCGAGACTAGGTCAGCGTCCCTCACCAGCGCCCCTGCTCCCCTGCCTCATTCATGGCGCTGTTTGTCTTCTGTTGTAATTATCTGCTAGGATACAACCTCTGCAGGGACAGGATATTTCTTCTGGTCCAGCCACAAATACCAGTGCATTCAGTCGGCACTCGGTTTTGATACCTCAGATATGAGGCTGGTTTGGGGGTCTAAATTCCCTAGCTATTTTAAGGGAAGCAAACTTTGGGGGAAAACTTAAATGACCCATATCTATTGTATTTAGAGGACGCTTTCCCCTTAAATGTGATTGTCTTTCCCACTATGCTATAAGACGGCTTCCCAGGTGGCTCCGGGGTAAAGAATTGGCCTGCCAACGCAGGAGATGCAGGAGATATGGGTTCAATCCCTGGATCCTGGATCGGGAAGATCCCCTGTAGGAAGAAATGGCAACCCACTCCAGTATTCTTGCCTGGAAAATCCCATGGACAGTGGAGACTGGAGGACTACAGTCCATGGGGTCACCAAGTATCGCACATGACCGAGCAACTGAGCACACACGTGCACTCTGTGCTATAAGAATTTAGCCCCTCCATGCTCTAAAATGCATGCAACCCACCAGGTGGTCAAAGAAACGTTTAAAAAATACAGAAGCCCAGGCACTACCAGCAGGAGCTCTCATTCAGCAAGTCTGGAATGAGACCCAGGAATATATATTCGTTAAGCAGTCCTGTGGGGGACTCTGACACACACAGCCACCCAACTTGGGGTGCCACTGAAATATAGATGAGCCCAGCTTTGTGCTTGGCAGTCTGAAGCAGGTCTGTGCCTCCAATTCCTTTCTCCTCGGGTCCCACATTTTCTACCTATTGAGTGCTACATACGTGTGAATTACCCTCAAAAGCTGGAGACCCACATTCTTCTCTGAGCCTGCTCAGAACAGAAATGCACACCAAGCCCATCAGACTGCAGAGCGGACGATTCTTCCTGCTTATTAAGGATATTATAGAGGCAGCTGGCCGACCACGTTAGTATGACAGGTCTATTTTCATATGGAAAAGAAAATTATAGAGAGGCATAAACATTTGCTAACTAGAGAGATGTTATTATAGCCTGCAAATTGCATTCAGATGTTCAGTAATACTGGAGTTAATAGATTTCTGAGAGTTCTTCAGCAAGCTGGCCCATCTAAGAAAAAAAAAAAAAAACCTTTTTCTTTCTGTTTTTATTAAAAGGGTGTCACCCTGCCTCCCGATGTGGGAAGGGGGAATCCTGAGTCTGTAGGGGTCTGGGGGCTGCCTGGGGACAACACTGACTCTGCATCTGTTAAGTGTAAGACCGTCAGGAAAACCCCTCCTGCATCCTTGCAGAGAAATTAAAGAACAGAAAAGAATTACTGAGCCAAGACCTGTGGTGAGCACGTTACATTCACATCTCATTTTATCCTCCCCACAACTCAGTGCAGGGGATTATTGCCTTTTCACAGACAAGGAGTTGGAGGCACAGAAGGTTCAGGGGTCTTGCTTAAAATCGAACAGCTGAGAAGTACAAGAGGCGGAATTGGAACTCATACCATTCAACCGCAGAACCCAGACTCTGTCACTTAGCAAATTCTAGGTGCGAGGCTTAAATAGCCCCACAGGGCAGCTATTGTACCCATTTTACAGATGTGTCTCCAGAGGCTCAATAAGTCACTTTTCCAAGAGACAGAACCAGGATATGAACCAGATCCGTGTGATTTAACCCAGACTGCCTGTCAGCAGATAGTTTGAAATGCTCCTGCATGCCAGACTCTGAGACACACAGTTGGGGGACACAACAGATACCACCCCAGCCCCAGGATTCATGCTCCGTGCTGCTCAGGGACTCCCTCTGGCACAGGAAGCCCATGGAAAAGAAGTTGAGGCTGTTGCTACTGATGATCGTTGTACTCTCTCCCCTCACTCTGCTTATCTTGATCCACATCGCTTGGTCATCAGGACCCTCCATCCTGGCCCCCGTGTAGAATTTGACCCAAAGAGTCCTCCCTACTTCACCAGGAGGGTCACTTTCCAGAACATGAATTCATAAAATCCAGTGATGGTCAGTGACCCTTCTCCTATCGGGGAAGCCATTGACCTTTAGAATCAGAAGATTCTAGAACATTCTGTCCACTCTCTGCATTTTGCCAATGGGGAAACTGAGACTGGAGTGATGTATCTAGAAGCCGAGGAACACCAGGGATTACCAGCAACCACCAGAAGCCAGCAGAGAGGCGTGGAGCAAACTGTCCAGCCCAGCCTCCACCTTAATGCGGTGCCTCTTGCCTTCTGAGTTGTAAAAGAGCATACTTCCATTGTTTTAAGCTACAAAATTGTGTATGTGCATGTGTGTGAGTGTGTGTGCGCACGTGCATGCTCAGTCATGTCCGACTCTTTGTGGCCCCGTGGACTGTAGCCTGTCAGGCTCCTCTGTCCAGGTATTTTCCAGGCAAGAATACTGGAGTGGGTTACCATTTCCTACTTCAGGGGATCTTCCTGACCTGGGGATCGAACCTGCGCCTCTTGCATCTCCTGCATCAGCAGGTGGATTCTTTACCACTAGTACAAACCTGGGAAGCCCCAGAATTATGAGAGAATAAACTTCTCTTGTTTTAAGCCACTAAATTAGTGTATATTTATTACAGGAGCCCTAGGAACTGATATACCTGCCTTGTTCCAAAAGGTTTTTATAGGGTTTATTTAATACAAGATAAAATCAGGAAAAGGAAATAAAATAAGGATAAAATTAAGGAAAAGGACATGGAGAGTGTAGAAAAGATGGAGATAAGAACCACCTATATAGACAAATTGGAAACTATGCTAGACATGGATGGCACCGTTGGGTTCTGAACTTGCTAGTAACTGAAGAAAAACAAATAACCCCGACATCATAGATGAGCCACTGTTTCTATAAAAAACAAACATAGTCACAGACAGTGAGCACTGGTAACTGAGTGGGGTGAAGTATTCTTTAAAAAGAGAAAGAGTCTGTTGCGACTTCTCTCACAACATTCTTAATAAAGGAGGTGCCTGGAAAATATCTGTTGAAAATAATCAAGACTCTGTTCCCCTTTGAGGCAATGGTTTCGGAAAGTAGACAAACCCTCAAGTTTCAAGAGCAGAGAGAAACGGACCTAGCATATCCTGGAGATAAAATTTTTAAATACATACTATTAAAATATTAAACAGGCCTCCTAGCGACATACTTCCTGCGGCTTCCTGTTCAGACCCTGGGCGAGCATCCTGATTGGTGATTGTACTCCCTTCCCCACGGGGAGAGCAGAGAAAGTCAATTGTCTCAATCTGCCTTCAGCTTCTCAACTGGGACTCTGAGCCCTAGGCTAACCCAAGAGTCTACTCTCCACAGGCCACGTTCCCCGTCTTCCTAGAGGGACTCTGCATCTAAATTCATTTGTGTCCTTATTTGTAAATTCAACCACGCTTTTGCTGGTCAGTTGCAAGCCCGGACAGAGGTGCTAGGAACCCCAGAGGAGAAGAGCAGATTAGATGGGATGGGAAACGGAGTTCCCAGTGCCAGCCAGAGCGTGCTGAGTTGTGTCCGAATGTATGTGGCCTCATGGACTGTAGCCCCCACCAGGCTCCACAGGCTCCTCTGTCCATGGGATTCTCCAGGCAAGCATATTGGAATGGGTTGCCATTTCCTCCTTCAGGGGGATCTTCCCAACCCAGGGATCAAACCCACCTCCCTTGCATCTCCTGCACTGGCAGGCAGATTCTTTACCATCTGAGCCACCTGGGGAGCCTAGTCCTGTGGCTGGAAAAGGGCAGAGGCTCAAAGGTCATGGTCACCTTTGGTCTCCTCTCTTCTTCTCCGAACAAATTTTGGGAGCTACAAGGCTTACCAGTGGTTCTGGTCGTGTCGAAGGTGTATCATTCTGTTCAGTTCTCTCAATGGATGACTCTTGGGTCACATGTTTTTGTTTTTGTTTTGACTCTACCATGTGGCATGAGGGACCTTAGCTCCCCGACCAGGGATCGAACTTGTGCCCTGTGAAGGGGAAGCATGGAGCCAGGGAGGTCCAAAGGGTCACAAGTTTTTGAAAGCTGGATGATCAGACCTCAGCTCCCAAGAAGTTCTCTGTATTTATTAAGCGAATGAATGAAGAAATTAATATAAGAAATCAGGGCTTGTTTTTTAAAATAAATTCTTTGTTTTTTTTTTAATGCAATTTTAATGGATAAAAGTAATACATGCACATATGGACATGTATAATAATGCACATATGGACAGACTTATGGACAAGGGTAGGAGAGAAGAGGGAAAGGATGAGATAAATGGAGAGAGTAACATGGATGCATATACATTAACGCATGTAAATAGATAGCCAATGGGAATTTTCTCTATGATTTAGGGAACTCAAACCCGGGCTCTGTAATAACCTAGAGGGGTGGGAGTGGTTGGGAGGCGGGAGGGAGAGTCAAGAGGAAGGGGACATATGTACACCTATGGTTAATGCATGTTGATGAATGATAGAAATCAAACCCATATTGTAATGCAATCATCCACTGATTAAAAATAAGTATTTTTTAAAAATGTAATTTTAAATGGATAAAATTAATACATGCACATAAAAAGTAATACATAAAAATTCAAACAGTACAAAGTACATGTGGTAAAAATTAAGTATTGATCCCATCACCAAGTCCCTCCTCAGGTATCCCTAGAAATGGTCGCATTAATGATGGAACTGAGTAGGGCCTATGGGGCCCTCCCAGATACAAATCCTTCCTGTGAGCCCCCACTTCTTGAAAAAGGTTTCACTCAGCCTCCTTGACTTTCTCTGAGTTCCAAAGGGCAGGTTCAAATGGGTGCCACTCAGAAAAGGGGGGCTTCCCTGGTGGCTCAGTGGTAAAGAGTCCACCTGCCAAGCAGGAAATGCAAGTTCGATCCCTGGGTTGGGAAGACCCCCTGGAGAAGGAAATGGCAACTCATTCCAGTCTTGTCCTTGGGAGCAGTGAGGAACACTTCACAAACTGGGTTTTGAAGAATGACTAGGAGTTTTCTAAGCATAGTAGAAAAGACAGGGATTCTAGGTAGATGGAGCAGTATGATCAAAGGTGGGAAATATTGGAACCTGATGTATATTGAAGAGATCAGTACCCTCTTTCCCCAGTTATAACCTGATTTCTTTTGGCCTGGGAGTATGGCTGCTTTAGGGTCTTCCCTGTAGCTCAAATGGTAAAGAATCTGCCTGCAACGCAAGAGACCTGGGTTGGATCCCTAGGTCAGGAGGATTCTCTGGAGAAGGAAATAGCAGTCCACTCCAGTATTCTTGCCTGGGAAATCCCATGGACAGAGGAGCCTGGCGGGCTACAGCCCATGGGGTCACAAAGAGTCGGACATGACCGAGTGACTAACACTACTACTACCATCGCTGTTTTGGGGGCTTCCCAGGTGGCTCAGTGGTAAAGAACCTGCCTGCCAATGCAGGAGACACAGGGGATACAGTTTCAATCCCTGGATGGAGAAGATCCCCTAGAGTAGGAGGTGACACTCCAGTCCAGTATTCTTGCTTGGGAAATCCTACAGACAGAGGAGCTTGGCGGGCTACAGTTCATAGGGTCTCAAAGAATTGGATGCAACTGAGCAGACAGGCACGCACACATGTGAGTGCTTGGAGAGATGAGCCCACAGAATATTCTACAGCTCTTGGTGGCATGAGGGTGTTTGCTTCCCTCAACCTTATGTTGATTGGTCTCTAGATGCTCCTTTTACTTGATGAACTCACTCCAGAAACACATTCGACCTTCAGTGGTGGTGACAGAAGCACTGCCTACAGGTCACTAATTTACTATGAATGAAATGATCTCTTTCCATCATTAGGACTTAGCTTGTGAAACTCTTGCTCTGATTGAGTGCCTGCCCTTCTAGCTTTTGCCATGGTCCTGCTGTTCTTCCCTCCTGGGGCCTCTGCTGCACAGCAGTGGGGCAACGGAAGGCCCATAAGCAGAAATTACATTTAGAGGAGTAACACGAAGGCCACATTGCCAGCATGTGAAATGAAAATATGTGGGTGTCAATCCTTTTGGCAGTGACCTCTATGGCTTTATTTTCAGAGTGGTCACATGAAGATCTCGCTTAGAGATATTTCAAGTGACTCAGATACAGGGCTTCCCAGGGGGAGCTAGTGGTAAAGAACCTGCCTGCCAGTGCAGGAGACATATCCCGTGGAGGACAGCATGGAAATCCATTCCAGTATTCTTGCCTAGAGAATCCTATAGACAGAGGAGCCTGGCAGGGTCCATGGGGCTGCAAAGAGTCGGACAGGACTGAAGTTACTTAGCAGCAGCAGATATGGAGAAATATTATTTACTTGGGGAGACAATATGACATGTAGAGAAAGCTCTTAAACTCTTGAGTCATAGAGGACAGGTTTCAAATTATGTCTCTGCCACTTAGACATACTCTACCGGGATTCATTAGGTACAAGTGACAGAAAACCCAGCTGAATCTTACTTGGAGTGGGTAGAAAAGGGTCACCCCTCCAATGCTGAAAATGTACCAAGCTCTTCATTATCACCAAGATTTTCAACTACTATTTGCTATCTTTTGAATGGTCTCCATTTTCCCAACCCTCCACTGGAATAACATGCATGTCTGTTTATTTCATTTTTATCTGTGGCTGTGCTGGGTCTTTATTGTGGCACCAGGGCTTTCTCTAATTTCAGCATGTGGGCCTAGTTGCCCTGTGGCATGTGGACTCTCAGTTCCTTGACCAGGAATCGAACTCACATCCCCTGCACTGGAAGGCAGGTTCTTAACCATTGGACCACCAAAGAGGTCCCTAACATATCTCTTGAGATCATAGCTTAGAGATCACCTCCTCTAGCAGGCTGCAGTAAGCCACCCAGACTCACCTTCAGCTACTGGAATGCAAGGCCCTGACAGTGCTTACCTCCAAGTCCCTGTCCAGAAAATGCCTCCAATCAAAGAGAACTATGGGCTTGCCCAGTGGCTCAGTGGTAAAGAATCTGCCTGCAAGGCAGGAGCCATAGGAGACAGGTGTTCGCTCCCTGGATCGGGAAGATACCCTGGAAAAGGGAATGGCAACCCACTCAAGCATTCTTGCCTGGAAAATCCCACGGACATAGGAGCCCGGCAGGCAACAGTCCATGGAGTCGCAAAGAGCTGGACATAGCATGAAGTGACATAGCATGCATGCATGCAGAGAATTATCCCACCCAAAGTCACTTCACCTTCCTGGGGCCAAAGCACATCCATAAATTGTTCCACATGGCTGTATAGCAACCTGACCACTTTGTCTCAAGGAAGAGCAACCCTTGGGACCATACCAGCTCCACAGCTTGCTTCATCCAGATGGATCAGCTGAAGCTTTATTGTTCCCACATCACAATTCAACTCCTTTGCATGACTCTACTTCCCTCATTTACCAAGGGTTCTGATCTGGAGGACATTCCCAGAGAAATCTCTTGCATGAAAATCTTTAATTAGAATCTACTTCTTTGTAGACACATATCAAGTCACATATCAAGTCCAGGAAACTTTCAGCTGCACATCACCAAGACTCTAACTCAAAATTATTTAACAGTTATGACATTTATTGTCTCCATGGAGACTCTAGGGCTTCCCTGGTAGCTCAGCTGGTAAAGAATCTGCCTGTAATGTGGGAGACCTGGGTTTGATCCTTGGGTTGGGAAGATCCCCTGGAGAAGGGAAAGGCTACCCACTCCAGTATTCTGGCCTGGAGAATTCCATGGACTGGATAGTCCATGGGGTCACTTCACAGGTGGTCAGCTCATCAGCTCAGTGACATCTTCAGAGACCCAGATGCTTCTCCTCCCTCTTGCTGGTGCATGTGCTCAGGCACTCAGTTACTGTCCAACTCCTTGTGGCCCCATGGACTGTAAACAACCAGGCTCGTCTGTCCATGAAATTTTCCAAGTAAGAATATTGAAGTAGATTGCCGTTTCCTCCTTCAGGGGATCTTCCCAACCCAGGGATCAAACCTATGTCTCTTGCATCTCCTGCCTTGGCAGGAGGATTCTTTACCACTGCGCCACCTGATGTTAAATGCTAATTTCATCCTCAAGCTGTCACAAGATTGCTGCAGCCATTCCAGGCATCATGCCCAGACATGACCACGCCTAGAAGTAAAAGAGAGCCCATCTCTCCTTCTAGGAAACAATATGATTTTCCCAGCATCCTCTCAGTAAGCCCTTGTACCCTCATTGGCCACAGTTGGGTCACATGCTGATTCCTGAACCAATCACTTGCAAGGAGGATCAGGTCCACACAGGGATGGGGTATCCAACCCATGAGAAACCTGGCAACAGGGGAGGCGTGAAAACCTGATAGATATTAGGGTTTTTGTTACTAAAGAAGAGGGGAAATTCATGAAAGGTGGACCAGCAAGAACAGCATCCTCCTTTGTGTCCCTTAGCAGGCTATTCCTCTCCTTTATGGGTGCTTAGTCACTTCAGTGATGTCTGACTCTCTGTCCATGGGATTTCCCAGGCAAGAATATTGGAGGAATAGGTTGCCATGCCCTCTTCCAGGGGTTCTTCCTGACCCAGAGACCCCACCTCTCTTAGGTCTCCCACATCAGCAGGCGGGACCTTTACCACTAACACCACCCCAGAAGCCCCTATAACACATCCTAATTCAGTGAAGAAATCTGCCTACTTCCCTGCTTCCCTCATGAGACAAAGCTCTGTGTGATCAGACAGTTTACCTGTCCATGTTAGGCACTGGAAGACCCAAAGATGAGAACATCAAAGCCCCTGTTCTTTGAAATTTACATGCAACAGATAAATTGAGGGTGCAGTGTGACATCAATGCTAAGTACTAGGAACAGAAATAAAACAAGAAAAGGTAATTAGGAGTGATTAGGATTCTTCTTCAGAAAGTATGTTTCAAAGAAGACTTCTCTGATAAGATTACCTTTGAACTGAGGCTTGAAGGAGGCAAAGGAAGGAGCCACATCTGTGCTCAGTGAAGTGCTCTCCAAGATTAGTGAACAGTAGGTGCAACCCACGCCAGTGTTCTTGCCTGGAGAATCCCAGGGACAGAGGAGCCTAGGCTGCCATTATGGGGTCGCACAAAGTTGGACACCACTGACGCGACTTAGCAGCAGTAGGTGCCAAAGCCTAGAGGATGATTGCCTTGTTCACTGGCAATGAACCCGAGTGGCACTAGTGGTAAAGAGCCCGCCTGCCAATGCGGGAGACTTAAGAGATGGGGGTCTGATTCCTGGGTCGGGAAGATCCCCTGGAGAAGGGCATGGCAACCCACTCCAGTATCCTTGCCTGGAGAATCCCATGGACAGAGGAGCTTGGCGGGCTACAGTCCATAGGGTCACAGAGCGTCAGACACGACTGAAGTAACTTAGTACGCACGCAGGTGCAAAAGCCCAGAGCATGATTGCCTCATTCACAGAGAAACCAGAGGTCAGTGTAATGAGCAGACGCTAGGTTAACACCATCTCATAGAAACACAGGGTGCTTACAAATGTAATTTTCAATTTTCTAGTATCTACAGTTTTAAAGAGGTGAAAATAACCTAAACATATTGTATTTGAGCCAATATATCTAAAATATTATCATTTCAACCGTACTAACATTTGAAAGTCTCAATGAGCTATTTCACATTATTTTATTCCTATTGTCTTCAAATATGGGAATGTCACATCCACTGTGTATTTCACACTCACAACGTATCTGAATTTATAATTTTACTTATTTACTTTTGGCTGTGCTGGGTCTTCATTGCTGTGTGGGCTCTTCTGAAGTTGCAGAGATGGTGGACTCAGTAATTGTGGTTCCCAGGCTCTCGAGCACAGACTCAATGGTTATGGCACATGGGCTTAGTTGCCCTGAGGCATGTGGGATCTTCCCGGACCAGAGATCGAACTTGTATCTCCTGTATTGGCAGGTGTAGTCTTTACCACTGAGCCACCAGGGAAGCCAGTGCACCTGAATTTAAACTAGCCATATTCTAAGTGTTCAGTGGCCAGACGCAGACAGTGTAGGTCAAGGACATAGAGAACCTTACTGCACAGTTTCAAAATACAGGGCTGGATGAAGCTCAAGCTGGAATCAAGATTGCTGAGAGAAATATCAATAACCTCAGATATGCAGATGATACCACCCTAATGGCAGAAAGTGAAGAGGAACTAAAGAGCCTCCTGATGAAAGTGAAAGAGGAGAGTGAAAAAGCTGGTTTAAAACTCAACATTCAAAAAACTACGATCATGGCAGCCAGTCCCATCATGTCATTGCAAATAGAAGGGGAAAAAATGGAAACAGTGACAGACTATTTTCATGGGCTCCAAAATCACTGTGGATGGTGACTGCAGCCATGAAACTGCTGTCTTCATAAAAGCATCTTCATAAAAGATGCTTGCTCCTTGAAAGAAAAGCTGTGATAAGTCTAGACAGAGTATTAAAAAGCAGAGACATCACTTTGCCGACAAACACCTGTATAGTCAAGGCTATGGTTTTTCCAGTGGTCATGTATGGATGTGAGAGTTGGACCATAAAGAAAGCTGAGTGCCGAAGAATTGATGCTTTCCAACTGTGGTGTTGGAGAAGACTCTTGAAAGTCCCTTGGACTGCAAGGAGATCCAACCAGTCCATCCTAAAGGAAATCAGTCCAGAATGTTCATTGGAAGGACTGATGTTGAAGCTGAAACTCCAATACTTGGGCCACCTCATGTGAAAAGCTGACTCATTTGAAAAGACCCTGATGCTGGAGAAGATTGAGGGCAGGAGAAGGGGACGACAGAGGCTGAGATGGTTGGATGGCATCACTGACTCAATGGACATGAGTTTGAGCAAGCTCTGGGAGATGGTGAAGGACAGGGAAGCTTAGCATGCTGCAGTCCATGGGGCCGCAAAGAGTCAGACATGACTGAACAACAACAAGCCGGGAAGCCACTGAAGGGACTTGAGCAGCAACATGGCTTCATTTGTTTGTTTTAAAGGGAAAACTGTGGCTTTTAGCAGAGATTTTTCTCCTATTTACATCAAAGGAGGAAGCAGAGAGAAATAGACTTACAAACAAAAGGGAAAGAAAGCATGGGGAGGAATAGATTAGGAATTTGGGGTTAACCCATACACACTACTACACGCAAAACAGGTAAATAACAAGTGCCCTATTGTATAGCACAGGGGACTATACTCAATATTTTATATATAATAGCCTACATGAAAGTGAAAGTGTTAGTCATCCAGACATGTCTGACTCTTTGAGACCCCATGGACTGTAGCCCAACAGGCTCCTCTATCCATGGGATTCTCCAGGCAAGAATACTGGAGTAGGTCGCCATGCCCTCCTCCGACCCACGGATTGAACCTGAGTCTCCTGCATTGCAGGCAGATTCTTTACCATCCAAGCCTATATGGGGAAAGAATCTGAAAAAGAATACACATATCACTTTTCTGTGTGCCTGAAACATTGTAATCAATTCTACTTCATAAATGAATTAATTTTTAAAAAAAGAAGCTTTAAAAAAAAAAGAAGAAGCTGAGTGACAAAAAGCCACAGGAACTAACCCCTACCCCTGAATGCAGAGGGGGCTAGACTCACAGCATGGATGAGCTACCCTAGAGCTACCCTAAGTCTGTTCCCATCCCATCCCTTCATCTTTGGGGGAGGTGGGGGAGGGCGAGGTGCAGGAGTTGGGGTGGGGAGAGGGTGACCTCTCGCAAATGGAATTTCCCTGAGGGAGGCTGTCATTTGCTCAGCTGTCTTCCTTTGAGAGTCTTCTTTTGCTGATCCATAAAGGAAATCACAAACAGTAATTACTACAATTTGTGGAAAGTCTCTGGAAAACCATCCCGGACTCTGGGATGCTGTTGTCCACCCTGCATATTCTAGCCCACTGCTTCTCAGGCATTTTCAGCTTAGGAATATTGTCCTCCAAAACACTCATCAACTAAGGTCCAAATCAGACCCTCTTCAACCTACAAATGGGTTCAGTTCTTTAAAGTGTTCTGTTGAGTCCATTTGTCCCAAGGTCCCAAGACCCCAGACAAGTGACAGATACACATCCCTGCAAATGAAGTAAACTCTGATCTGCTGACTCGTCTTGTTCTGTTCTGTGCTCAGAGAAGCTTCATTCAAAGATGTTTACATGATGACCTTCCTCTTTTTATCATAAATAAGACATGAGTCACCTTCATAAATAAACCATGAGACCTAGAGGTTAAATGGCCCCACACAATGGTTCATGCCATCAGCTGGTGCTGGGCAGGGAGAACTCGTCTTTGCTCTGGTGGGCAGCTTTGCTCATTTCTAGAAATGTCTGTGTTTCTGCATTAAACTGTTTCTAAAAACAAATGAGGACAGATCAGAGTGCTGTTGATCCAGGCCTGATTGGCCATTCTATATTTTTTCCTTCAAAGTGAGCTGCTCTGATTAACATAATTTGAAAATCCTCCTACTGTTACTGCCCAGTGTCTCAAAAACTCCAGGCATCCAAATGTGGTCTCACAGTTTTCCAACAGTTTTATTAAGAAATTTACATACCATAAAATTAGCTCGTTTGAAGTGCGCATGCGTGCTTAGTCGCTCAGTCGTGTTGGACTCTTTTCAACCACTGTGCTACTCTGTCCATGGGATTTTCCAGGCAAGAATACTGGAATGGGTTGTCATTTCCTCTTCCAAGGGATCTTCCTGACCCAGGAATGGAACCTGTGTCTCTGGCATCTCCTGCATTGCAGATGGATTGTTTATCCACTGAGCCAACTGGGAAGTTTTAAGTGGAGGGTCTCCAATGTGAGTTTGGCTTCCTCCCAACATGGGGGCTCAGTTACAAGGATGAACTTCCCAAGAGAGGAAGTGGAGTGGAAGTCACGTCACTTCCATGACCTCACTTCAGAAGTCATGCAGCGTCATTTCTGCTATGTTCTCTTCATTAGAGCCCAGCCATATCCAAAAACAAGAGGAATCAGATGATATCTCATGGATGGCACATGACAAAAAGTGTGTGGACACGTCTTAAAACCCACCCCAGTCCACCCTCAGGCCATGAATTACTCATAGTCTTCCCACAAGCAAAGTAGAGGCACTGTCTCCTAAGATCCTCAGTTCAGTTCAGTTCAGTCGCTCAGTCGTGTCCGACTCTTTGCGACCCCATGAATCGCAGCACGCCAGGCCTCCCTGTCCATCACCAACTCCAGGAGTTCACTCAGACTCACGTCCATCGAGTCAGTGATGCCATCCAGCCATCTCATCCTCTGTCGTCCCCTTCTCCTCCTGCCCCCAATCCCTCCCAGCATCAGAGTCTTTTCCAATGAGTCAACTCTTCACATGAGGTAGCCAAAGTACTGGAGTTTCAGCTTTAGCATCATTCCTTCCAAAGAAATCCCAGGGCTGATCTCCTTCAGAATGGACTGGTTGGATCTCCTTGCAGTCCAAGGGACTCTCAAGAGTCTTCTCCAACACCACAGTTCAAAAGCATCAATTCTTCAGCCCTCAGCCTTCTTCACAGTCCAACTCTCACATCCATACTACCTCCCTACAATTTTTAGTAGATTTACGGAATTGTGCCAATACCACCACAATCTGATTTTAGATCATTTTTTATCAACCCCCCCCCAAAAAGTCCATCCCCCTTTTCACCCACAGATCCAGGCAATCATTAATCTACCCACTTAGATTCTCCTTTTCTGGACAGTTTATATCAATGGGCTCACACACTATGTGTCATTTTCTGGGTAGTTTCTTTTACATAGGGTTATTATGTTTGAAGTTTATCCACATTGTAACAAATATCAATACTTCATTCTTTATACTCCCCACTATCACAATTTTTGCCACATCTAAGCATCACCTATACTATTCTTTACTTACTATTTTCTTTAAAATCATTGTTTTTTTAAAAAAAGCAGTATTGAGAGAAAACTTGACATTAATACTAGGAATGGAAAACCAATACCACTTAAACGAATGGAAAGGAACTGGAAAATGAAATAAAATGTTGTGGATTCTATCTCCATAAAAATCAAGCAGTCAATCAAATGTTAAAGGAGCTGGAAAATAAAATAAAATGTTGTGGTTTCTATCTCCATAAAAATTAAGCAATTAATCAAATGTTATTTCATTCTAGTTGGTTACCAACCACTGTGAGGTTCTAAGACTTGGTGTGTTAAAGGAGAGACTAATAAGTGTCATTTGGGCCTGATTTATTTATTTGCTTTTTGGGTGAAGCAGAAAAGAATAACTTTATTGCTTTGCCAGTCGATGGGAGACACAGCAGGCTCCTGTCTCAAAAATCTATATGTCCCCTGGACCTGATTTAGATGACAAGAACATCAGACCCGGTGTTCCAGCAAGATGAAACTTTCAGGGAGGTAGGGAGGATTTGGGGAAAGAATGTCTCTGTTTTGCATGTGGGAAGAATATAGATAATTCATGGGTAGAAGGTGGGCTGTGGTGGGTTTTAACACGTGTCCACATATTTTTTGTCACTTACCATATGGGGATGTCACCTAATTCCTCTCTTTTTGGATATGAGCTAGGCTCTAATGAAGAGAACATAGCAGAAGTGATGCTGCATGACCTCTGAAGCGAGGTCATAAAAGTGACGTGGCTTCCACTCCATTTCCTCTCTTGGGAAGTTCGTCCTCGTAACTGAGCAACCATGCTGGGAGGAAGCTCAGCTCACACTGCAGAGGCTACGTGTAGGTATCCAGGTTGCCCTCCCTAGGGCCCTAGCCAACAGCCAGGTACCCACCACCTGATAGGGGGATGAACCTTTAGATGATTTCTGCCCCAGCCTTTGAGCCATCACAGCTGATGCTGTGTCGACAAGCACTCCAAGGAGCAGTGTCGACAAGCTGTCCCCACTGGTGGTGGTTTAGTCGCTGAGTCATGTACGACTCTTGCAACCCCGTGGACTGTAGCCCGCCAGGCTCCTCTGTCCATAGGATTTTTCCAGGCAAGAATACTGGAGTGCATTGCCATGTCTTTCTCCAAGCCCTGCCCAAATTCCAGACAGGTGAACAAAACAAGTGTTGTTTTAAGCCATAAAATAGAAGTGAGACAAGTAGGCACTTAACTGAGCATGTCTCATTGAAGTGTAAAAAGGATGGCAAGATCATTTAAATAACTTTCTCATTCTGTGAGTCTATTATTTAATGCTCACCAACATACCTCTTTTTTGCACATGCTGTTACCTGGGTTAGAGGCACACTTTTCCTTATACTTCCTGGCATAAAGTCTACTTCTTCTTTATGCTTGCCTCAGCCTTGTCTCGTTTAAGTTTACTGGGTTACCTAATCCTGCTTTGAGCATCTAAAACTCTCCAAATGGGCTTCCCTGATAGCTCAGCTGGTAAAGAGTCCACCTGCAATGCAGGAGACCCTGGTTTGATTCCTGGATCAGGAAGATCTGCTGGAGAAGGGATAGGCTACCCATTCCAGTATTCTTGGACTTTCCTGATGGCTCAGCTAGTAAAGAATCTGCCTGCAATGCAGGAGACCAGGGTTTGATCCTTGGGTTGGGAAGATCCCCTGGAGAAGGGAAAGGCTACCCACTCCAGTTTTCTGGCCTGGAGAATTCCATGGACTATACAGTCCATGGGGTCACAAAGAGTCGGACACAACTGAGCAACTTTCAGTTTCAACTCTCCAAGCCCTTAACTTACGATGCCATTCTGTGAATATCCTGTTAATAATACCTTACTTGTCTTCCAACTCCTTGGGGACCAGAGCCCTCTCTCGTCTCAATCTCCAGGACCTCTCCCAGGTCTCAGTTTATCTTTGCTGCCTGAATGACCTTGAAAGAAACCTATTAAATACCTATGGTTTTAAATTGGAGATGGTGGTAAAGGCCACACCTTCGGTAAACCTAGCTCATGCCACCGCTTGTATTTTAGTGGTGTTTGTTCATTTTGTCTGTGCTTCCTTTTGAAAACGGCTTCTCAACTTTGCGATCCTTGGCTTGGGAGGATTCCCAGGAGGAGGGCATGACAACCCACTCCAGGATTCTTTCCTGGAGAATCCCATGGACAGAGGAGCCTGGTGGGCTACAGTCCATAGGGTCACACAGAGTCAGACCCAACTTTGGAAACATCCCAGCAAGGTGATTTTGCAAGCACGCTCACAGCACACACACCTGAATCCAGCAGCTCAGACAAGATCTCCTGCCACCTCCAGTTTTCCCTCTTCACTCTAATTTGTGGTTATCAGTAGCAGAAATAGCAGGTGCTCCGGCCTAGGCTTTATTCTCTCAAATGGGAGTGTTCTTAGGGATGTTTGGAGCAGTGCTAAGAAGAGAAGGCAAGAATGTACTGTGTGTTGATGGGAAGAGGGAGCAGGGTAGAGGGAGCCTAGCTTTGCAATCTAGGGACAAACACACCAGTGGTCCACTGGATGGCATCTCCTCCAGCCTGCTCTGGGATATTATTCCTGGAACTGCCCCATTTCCCCCCCCTTGCATCACAAAATCATCCCTCTGCACTTTTCACTGCCATCAGAACACAAACTTGCTACAGTATTTCCCAGCTTGAGAAAAATCACCCCTGAGCTGTCTCTTTTAGCGTGTGTTGTTGCTGTGTCTGTTGTCTCAATTATGTATGATTCTTTGAGACCCCATGGACCATAGCCTGCCAGGTTCATCTGTCCATGGAATTTTCCAGGCAAGAATATTGGAGCGGGTTGCCATTTCCTTTTCCAGGGGATCTTCATGACCCAGAAACTGAATCCATGTCTCCTGTATTAGGAGAAGGAAATGGCAACCCACTCCTGTATTTTTGCCTGGAGAATCCCGTGGACAGGGGAGCCTGGTGGGCTACTGTCCATAGGGCCACTCAGAGTTGAACACGACTGAAGCAACTTAGCAGCAGTAGCAGCTCCTGTATTGGCAGGCAGATTCTTTACCACTGCGCCATCTAGGAAGCCCTCTCTTATTCCAAACCTGTAAAAGGAATCATTTCCACACACTACTATATATAAAATAGATGACTAATAAGAACCTGCTGTACAGCACAGGGAACTCTACTCAATGCTTTGTAATGATCTACATTAGAAAAGAATCTTAAAAAAAAAAAAGGGGGCGACTCTATGTACATGCCGGAGAAGGCAATGGCAGCCCACTCCAGTACTCCTGCCTGGAAAATCCCATGGACGGAGGAGCCTGGTGGGCTGCAGTCCATGGGGTCACTAAGAGTCAGATACGACTGAGTGACTTCAATTTCACTTTTCACTTTCATGCTTTGGAAAAGGAAATGGCAACCCACCCCAGTATACTTGCCTGGAGAATCCCAGGGACCGGGGAGCCTGGTGGGCTGCCACCTATGGGGTCGCACGACTGAGCGACTCAGCAGCAGCAGCAGCAATGTACATGCGTAACTGATTCACTTTGCTGCACCTGAAACTAACCCAGCTTTGTAAATCAACTACCCTTCAATTAAAACAAAAATAGTTTAAAAAAAGAGTCTATTTAACTTTCTGCCCATTCTCTCCTGCCTTCCTGCCCACCTCCACACCATGCTACTCCTGCCAAGGTCATCAATGATACGTCATGTGCCAAACCCATGTAAATCCTCAGTTCTGATCGAACACAGTTTAGCAGTATTGTTTGGTGCCTTCTTGAAATCCCTTCTTTGCTTGGCCTCCATCCTGATTCTCTCAGTACCTTCCTGCCCACTCACTACGCCTTCTAAGTTTTCTCTGGTCCCTATCCCCTGTGCTCTAGGGTGGGGGGCTCCAGGCTCTCTTCTAACTCATTCTCTTTTTGATACTCCCACTCCCTAGTGGTTTCAACCATCCCACAGCATTTACTACCATCTCTGTGACAACGCATCCCACATTTTTATCTCCGGCCTCATCCTCTTTCCATATCCAGTTGCCCTTTCATGACTCCTCTTGGGTGTTGAACAAGCATCTTTGACTTAACAGACCCAAACCTGAACTCTGGAATCCACCCTGCTCCGAAGCTGCTTTGGCTGACGTCTCCGTAAGTGACAACTTCTAGCTGTCCAGACAAAAAATATCAGAGGCATCCTTGACCCCTCCCTTTCTCTCATGACACATAGGCAGAACAGCAAGCTGGTGTTTTGCTCAGCACAGGAGCAAAATGGGCTCGATCTTGGCTGCCACACACACTCGCCAAGTCAAGCCCTGGTGGAGCTGTCTGCACTCCTCTGCCACCACCACCACCCAGCTCTGGCACAGGGTTATTGATGAGTGATGAAGGAGACAGAAACACTTCCTGGGGAAAAGGAGGTTGGCGTTTCTGGGGCAGGGCTTCAAGGCTCTGGCAAGGAAAGCAGAAAGGAAACTTCGTTCTTCCTCTGGGTCAAGACTGACGATAGTTATTTGTCTAGTTGCAAGAGTCAAGGTCTGATGACAGATCAGAGGAACCCCCGATGACAGATGTGGTTGGAAGGCAGGGGCCTGGGGACCCAGTGGGGCTGAGAGATAAGGACTCAGCTTGGAGCCCTGAGCCCCAGCGGTGAGCCCTGGCCCGGCCTCGGGTTTTGTGTGACACTAAGTGACTCGCTTGGGTCTTCTAGATCTGCCACTTGCTGTCAGGCTAGTTTCTCCATCTCTGAGGTCCTCTTTCCTCCTCTGTGACATGAGATCACAGTTCACGGGGCTGTTGGGCAGGCTGATAAAAGTCGGTTCTTCTGCGTGAAGGTATGTAATGTGGTTGGTTACTGGCACATTGTAGGCATGCTTGCTTTCCAGTCTCCAACTCTTTGCTAAAAAATGGGGGGAACATCACAACTACTATCCTAGAAGTTGCTATGCGCACGTGTGTGCTAAGTTGCTTTAATTGGGTCCAACTCTGTGTGACCCCATGGACTGTAGCCCTCCAGGCTCCTCTGTTCATGGGATTCTCCAGGTAAGAATACTGGAGTGGGTTACCATGCCCTTCTCTAGGGGATCTTCCCGACCCAAGGATCAAATCCACATCTCTTACATCTCCTGCAGTGGCAGGTGGGTTCTTTACCATTAGTGCCACCTGGGAAGCCCAGAAGTTGTTATAAAGGTGTTTAAAAGGGCTTTGTTATGTAAGTGAAGTGAAGTAAAGTCAAAGTCTCTCAGTCGTGTCCAACTGTTTGCAACCCCATGGAATAGTCCATGGAATTCTCCAGGCCAGAATACTGGAGTGGGTAGCCATTCCCTTCTCCAGGGGATCTTCCCAACCCAGGGATCGAACCCAGGTCTCGTACATTGCAGGCAGATTTTTTACCAGCTGAGCCACCAGGGAAGCCCAAGAATACTGGAGTGGGTAGCCTATCCCTTCCCCAAGGGATCTTCCCAACCCAGCAATTGAGCCAGGGTCTCCTGCATTGCAGGTGGATTCTTGACCAGCTGAGCTACCAGGAAAGCCCTTTATGATGTAAGGTGTCATTTTAACTCTTTTATCAACTCGAGTGTTCTAAGCTGCAAAGAAGAATCTTTGTTCGTACAAACAGTATCTTATACACATCACTGTCTATTGTTCATGTCTGTTGTGTGTATTCTGTCTTGCCAACAAGACCATAAGCCCCACAGTCAGCAGGGACCACCTCTGTGTTTGCTCATTCTTGTCATCCCAATGCTTGCTGTTCAGTAAACAGTTAAGAAAGGAAGGACTCTCTGGTGCCTCGGAGGTTTCTTTATTCTACCCCTTTTTACATGTTTAGTTTCATGAGGAGTCTCAACTTTCTGCCCCCAAAGAGCCCCCAGATTAAGAAAAGAGACAGACTCAGCCAGCGCCTGCTGGGAGTTGATATCTGTGCTTGTACCTGCACTTTCTCTAAGGAAAGCCCCTAGACTTCTCTTCAGGCAACTCCTCTTCCTCATTCTCAGACCACAGGACTAGGAGGCAGAGAAGGGCTCACCCAAGAACTAGCTAATCAGTATATTTTTCTTCCAAACACAGTGATTGGCTTAGGGACTGCTATGCGACTCATGTCTAACCAATGAGATGCAGCCTTGAGATTTTGACTCTATCTGTCTGGTGCGTGAAGCTTTTTGTGTTGGGACTGCGAGCAGAGTTGAAGCTGAAACTCTTAATACTTTGGCCACCTGATGCGAACAGCTGACTCATTTGAAAAGACCCTGATGCTGGGAAAGATTGAAGGCAGGAGGAGAAGGGAATGACAGAGGATGAGATGGTTGGATGGCATCACCGACTCAATGGAGATGAGTTTGAGTAAACTCCGGGAGTTGGTGATGGACAGGGAGGCCTGGCGTGCTGCAGTCCATGGGGTCTCTAAGAGTTGGACATGACTGAGTGACTGAACTGAATTGAACTGTGAGTAGAGTTGGAGAAAAGGAATTTTGATGAACCCTTAATGACATCCTTTCAGTCTCTACCTCAAGCTGTGTCTGAAGTCCCCAGACGGTGCAGTTACAGAAGCCAGTGAATTCAGATTCCCTGTATTGGCTTAAACTGCATTGAGTAGGGTTCCAATCACTTGCAACTGAAAGAGCGCTAATTTCTAGTTAGGATACACAGTGGTTAATGGCACTGCGGGTGGCAAGAACAAAGTGATGTAGGAGTGAGTAATTGTGTTTGAGAGCACAGGTGACAACTGCCCTTGAAAGGGCAAACAAAATTTCAACCAGACAAGCTCACCCTGAGGTTCTCTTCCTGCAACTGAGGTTCTGAATAATTTACTGAATAGTTTACACATAGGGTGTAAACTCCCCAGGTTCTGATTTGATATGTACACAATACTGAAGAAGAGCAATATAAAGAAATGACAGCCTTCAGGAGAGCAATATCATCTTAAATGTAAAATTGCTGAGTGTTGACAGTGGGAATATGCAAATTATATATACGCTGTATGCATATTTAACTTGCAAATCCCTTGTGACCTTCCTACACTGTCTTCCACACCTGGTTTGAGGCCCCAGGGGGAAATCCTGGCGGGAACTTTTCATCAACAAGTATTTATTTAATAAGCTCTTATTCTTGCAGCTCTGCAAGGTGTTCTGACTACAAGACTTGGTCTCTGCCCTCGAGGAGTTGGCAAATGAGCCAGGGAGAAGGGAGGAGCCACAAGAGACAATTAGTGCATAATAGAAGACAAGATGTAATTAAGTGCTAAATGTTGGGCTGTGGACTGGAAGCAATTGGATGAAGTTGCAAAGAGGCCAATTTCAGCTCAGTGCAAAGCAGAACTTTCTGGTGGATGGACCTGCTCCTTAAAGATAGGGCAAATTGGTGGTAGCACATCAAAAAAACAATAATAGCAGTAATAGGAGTAATAATAATCATCTGCCTGCCAATGCAGGAGACACGGGTTCGATCCCTGGTCCGGGAAGATCCCATATGCCAAGGAGCAATTAAGCCCATGAACTACAACTGGAGAGTAACCCCCACTTACTATAACGAGAGAAAAGCCTGAGCAGCAGTGAAGACCCAGCACAGCCAAAAATAAATCATTTTTTATAAAAGACTTTTACACAGTAATGTCACCGTGGCTTTATTTCCTTTTAAAATTTATTTTTATTGAAGTATAGTTAATTTACGATGTAGTGTTAATTTCTGCTGCGCAGCAAAGTGATTCAGCTACACAAATAAATATTCCTTTTTTATATTCGTTTCCATTATGGTTTATCATAAGACAGTGCATGTATTCTCCTACGCTATGCAGTGTCGTGTATCCATTCTACATATAAAAGCTGACACCTGCTAACCCCCACCTCCCGCTCCCTCCTCGCCCCGCCTCCCGCCCCCTTGGAAACCACCATTCTCTATGGAAACCAGTCCATAGAACGGAATCCATGCGCTGGTGCACCAGTGCATGAAATGGAAGCCAGTCCATTCTCTAAGACCATGAGTCAGAGGCTTTATTTCCAAGAATCCCAAGCTGGAAACAACCCAAATGTCCACCGACCAGAGAATGAATGGAGAAGAAAAATAAACTGTGATATGTTCATATAATGGGATACTGCTGCTGCTGCTAAGTCGTGTCAGTCGTGTCCAACTGTGCGACACCATAGATGGCAGCCCACCAGGCTCCCCCGTCCCCGGGATTCTCCAGGCAAGAACACTGGAATGGGTTGCCATTTCCTTCTCCAATGCATGAAAGTGAAAAGTGAAAGTGAAGTAGCTCAGTCGTGTCCAACTCTTAGCGACCCCATGGACTATAGCCCATCAGGCTCCTCCGTCCATGGGATTCTCCAGGCAAGAGTGCTGGAGTGGGGTGCCATTGCCTTCTCCGAATGGGATACCAGGAAAAAAAAGAACAAAACACTGATTCACGAAAACAACATGGATGACTCTCAGGGGCAGTGTTGAGTGAAAGAAGCCAGATGCAGAACAATACCTACTGTTTGGTTCCATTTATACTAACTTTCGGGCAGAATTAACCCGTGATGAGAGAGGTCAGAACAGTTTTACCTCTAAGGAGGTATTATCCAAGGAGGAACCTAAGGGACCCAGCTGGAAGCTGGGATCATTTTATATCCCAATCTGGATTTTGGCTACACATTGTATTTTATGTAAATTTTCTCCAAGTGTAATGTTTCAGAATCTCTATTTGATAGGATGAAAAATTTTGGAAAAGGTAGTAATGATGGTGATACAACATCACGACGGCAATTTAATGGCAGTGACGTCTACAATTTAAAATAATGAGGACGAGAAATTCAAGATGTATATACTTTCCTACAACAAAAAATTTCCAAAAAAATAATCAAGCTGTACACTTAAGATGTGTGCCCTTTACTGTATGTTATGTCTTTACACATAAATAGGGGGAAAAAAAAACTGTCGAGGACTATTTCACAATGTCTACATGATACAGCTGTGATGGGCACATTTCTTTTTTTCTGTTTTTCTTTAGGAAGACACATCCTCAATGTTATGTCATGGCTTCTGTGACTGAACACAGGTAGAGAGGTCTGATTCACTTCCTTCTTCATTCTCCTTCTCCAAGGATTCTTTCTCTTTTTTAG
>NW_011494716.1:6512869-6515193 GCF_000754665.1 Bison bison bison | reverse complement strand
AGTGAATCATCTTCCTCTGCTGTCTGGGTGAAGGTTTGGCAGCCTTATATGAAGGAAGGTATCGTTGGACTCAAGGAAGATCTGAAAATCTGTTGTACAGACGAATCCTTTCCCTCCAACACATAACCCTCCCCTACCCCAATGCATTTTTGGTTGGCTGGCTGGAGAAGATGTTTATAAAAAGGGCACAATTAACATGGCAGCTGCCTTTGTTCCATGCAAATAAAAACAGCAGAGAAAACAGACATATAATTACTTGGGCTTTTTTGGTGCTTGAATGTTACTACTGCTGATATTAGTAAAGAACATGCCACCGAATTGTACTCTGAGTGTGGGGGGTGATTCACGTTCAGCTGGTGGAGATGTGGGCTTTTAGGGGAATGTGGAAAGTGGACTTGAATATTTTTTAAATAGAAAAAACAAGATTAAATAGAAATAAATAGAAAAAAAAAGATTAACCCCCTTTATACCTAGATGGGCTTCCCTGGTAGCCCAGCTGGTAAAGAATCTGCCTGCAATGTAGAAGACCGTGGTTCGATTCCTGGGTCGGAAAGATCCCCTGGAGAAGGGATAGGCTACCTACTCCAGTATTCTTGGGCTTCCCTGGTGGCTCAGTCAGTAAAGAATCTGCCTGCAATTGCCAGAGACCTGGGCTCAATCCCTGGGGTGGGAAGATCCCCTGGAGGAGCACATGGCAACCAACTCCAGTATTCTTGCTTGGAGAGTCCTCACGGACAGAGGAACCTGGTGGGTGCAGTTCATGGGGTCACAAAGAGTCAGACATGACTGGCGACTAAACACACAGCAAACTGATGTCTAGACAGGATATTAAAAAGCAGAGACATCCCTTTGCCCACAAAGGTCTGTCTAGTCAAAGCCAGTAGTTATGTATGGATGTGCGAGTTGGACCATAAAGAAGGCTGAGTGCTGAAGAATTGAGGCTTTGGAACTGTGGTGTTGGAGAAGACTCTTGAGTGTCCCTTGGACATCAAGGAAATCAAACCAGTCAATCTTAAATGAAATCAACCCTGAATATTCATTGAAAGGGTTGATGCTGAAACTAAAGCTCCAATACTTTGGCCACCTGATGCGAAGAACTGACTCATTGGAAAAGCCCCTGATGCTGGGAAAGATTGAAGGTGGGAGAAGGGGATGACAGAAAATGAGATGGTTGGATGACATCACTGACTCAATGGGCATGAGTTTGGGCAGACTCCAGGAGATAGTGGAGGACAGGAAAGCCTGGCATGCTGCAGTTTATGGGGTCACAAAGAGTCGGGCACGACTGAATGACTGAACAGCAATTCCTTGATAACACATGCGTGAGTGGTTGGGTCCTTTGCATCTTCCCTTGCAGTAATCTTCCCAGGACCACTTTTTGGGAGTCCCACCCCGTCTCATTTGGATAAGTGACATTTTATTTTCTCTTCTATAAACTCTGTCACCTCTTTCTTCTGTCTCTTGTCTCTTCCCACTCATCCGATAAAGTAGGGAAGAGACAAACTGAGCCCTTATCTGTCACTCATACCCTATAAAAACAGACAATGAGGAAGAAGGATCTTCTTCAGCCCTACAATGCCAAGCCCAGGTATATTTCTCCATGGACTGCCAAGTGCACAAGGAAAGCAATTGCTGGCCCTTCTGCCTATGAAATTCTACCTGCACCAAAAGATGCCTCTGCCCTTGCCTGAGCCAGCCAGTTGCCCCAAATGCACAGAGCACGTATTTTAAGTCAGATCATCTATATCATTAAGGCATGTTTTGACCTGCAAGTGACATACCATGGCTGACACAGACAAGGGTCTATTTTTCTTATGTAACAGGAAGTCCAGCAGGACAGGAGCAGCTGCTGTTCATTCTGGGGCTTGATTATGCCAAGGGCTGGGGTCTTTGTGATTCTCTGAGTCTTTCTTTCATGATTGTTATTTCACATTCTCAACTGGTTGCTTGGGATCTAGGGTTCTTGTCCATATTCAAGGCTGAAAAAAGTAGGGAGAGAAGTACGACTGAACTTCATCTTGTCTTCCTTTTTCAGGAAAGCAATTCTCAACCGAAAGAGGCTGGGAAATGAGTCAAGCTTTTCCAGGCTCTATAGCAGGAAGCAAGGCACTAGATGAATACAGCTAGGAAGGAGCCAGCCAGCCGCTGGTGTCATCCTTGGTACATCCTCCAAATGAAGTAAAAGTCCAAGCATCATGTAGATAGGAAGAACATGAAGCCTAGAGTTCATCTTTTTTTTTTTTTAATTGAAGTATAATTGATTTACAGTGTCATGTTAATTTTGAGTGTACAGGAAAATGATTCAAATATATATATATATATAT
>NW_011494716.1:6502055-6512703 GCF_000754665.1 Bison bison bison | reverse complement strand
ATATATATAATTTCAGATTCCTTTCTCTTAAAGGTTACTACAAGCCTGGAGTTCTTGAGTTTCAGAGTATCGGGTGTTCTAAGAAGGTTGAAGATGTTTAACTCTCTTCTCTTCTTCTGCTTGTGTCAGTTTGGGTTCTCTGAGAAACAGATGTCAAGATAGAATTAGATGTGCAAGAGATTTATTGGCAGGGCAGGGGGTGCCTGTGAAGCCAAAAGGAAAAAGAAACAGGAGTTGATGGGAAGAGACTTCAGACCATGACGTGACTCTGACGCCTGTGGGAGTTGAGAGGGAAGGAGGGAGGGGTGGGGAGGGAGACCCTCAGCCTACCACGGGGCTTGGAGAAGGGCTCTGCCCAGCCAGTGGAGATGATGCCTATTGACAGAACCCTGTGATGGGCAGGAAGGGGGGGACACTGGTACCCCGACCCTACTTGGTCATTGGCTGAGCACAACCCAGGAGAACACAGCCTCACCATGACCACTGAGGGGGATCCAAAGGTCGAGCTGGAGGTCATGAACCAACCACGCTCCTCACAGCAGGGTCTCCTACCAGGAGACCTAAGCAGGGCATCCCCATGGCTGCCATTCCAACCCCTCTCCTACACCACTACTGCCCCATCTTTTATGATACCAAAACTATTTGTAATCTCTCTCTTAATTGCCAGTTTAGGGGAGCAGAAAAGCAGGGATCCAGAGAGACAAAGAGGAAAAGAGACTGAATCAGAAAAGCTTTAAAGGAGAGAGTGAGAACAAGCAAACAAGAGGAATGAGTGATTTCAGCACAACTCACATTTAATGTGTAATTGGGGAAAATAAAATTACATGTTAGAGCCTACTGTTAAATTAAATTGCATGTGGTGGCAGCATGAAGTGTTCAAGGTGTTGAACCTCTGAAAGTCCTATTTTATTGACTGTGCCTCTTTCTCTAACCCTAAATCATCTCTGCCCAAAGGAAGACCAGCACATGAGAAGGCCCTGTGCTGGAAGGAAAGATGCAAAATCAAGTTGAAAAGGGCAGCCTTGACTAAAGAAGAATGTTTCTCTTTCTCCCTGTGAGCCCTGGGGAGGATTTCATCTTTATTCTGAGATGGGTGCTAAGTCACTTCAGTCGTGTCCGACTCTGTGGGACCCCATAGACGACAGCCCACCAGGCTCCCCCGTCCCTGGGATTCTCCAGGCACGAACACTGGAGTGGGTTGCCATTTCCTTCTCCAATGCGTGAAAGTGAAAAGTGAAAGTGAAGTCGCTCAGTCGTATCCGACTCCTAGCGACCCCATGGACTACAGCCTACCAGGCTCCTCCATCCATGGGATTTTCCAGGCAAGAGTACTGGAGTGGGGTGCCATTGCCTTCTCCGAGATGGGTGGAAGACACTAAAAGGTTTTGAGCAGCAACAGGCTGTGATGGAGCATTTTTAAGGCTTCTCAGCCACTGAAAGCTGCATGGAGAAAAGACTGGAAGGAGCAGGCATGGGCTTGAGAGACCACTGACAGCACCCCAGATGAAAGTCAATGATGGGACCCACTACTTGCACCTTGATGACTTAAAAAAAAAAAAAAGACTATTCTGGTGGTTCAGGGGTTAAGAATCTGTCTTGCAACATGGAGGATGTGGACTCGATCCCTGGGTGGGGTGTAAGATCCCACATGCCTCGGGACAACTAAGCCCATGTGTGTCGCTACTGAGCCTGCACACCACAACTAGAGAGCCCATGCGCTGCAACTAAGACCCGAAGCAGCCAAATAGATAAATATTTAAAAAAAAAAAAAAAAAAAACAGTCTTTTTCTCCCTCCTGCCCCACAAACAGGCTGCAGTGAGCATGGCTTTTGCTCGGAACAAAGCCCGCAGTTGTCTCTCTGCACAGGAGCCGGCCCCAGATAAGCAGAGGACAGTAAATGTCAGAATCTGACAATCTGCAAAGACATTAAATCCCCAGCCCCAGAACTAGCTGCAGCTCCATACACGAGAAGACAGGAGAATAATTTTCTTTAACCCGGAGCAGACATGAAATGTGAGGGCAAATCTCAGCATAAGTACTTGGCAACTGATATCAAGTACGTATAAGGAGGAGGAGAGAAGTGGTCATGACTGAGGGACAGCTCTGGGCTCCATATGTGTGTTCATTTCATCCTCTCGTCGATCATGCAAGGAAGCTCTTATTCTCCCATTTCACAGGTGAGTTAACTGAGGCCCAGGGGCCTGAACACTTTGACCAAGAGGAGGAGCAGTTATGGCCAGGACTTCCCTGTCATCGACTTCTGAGTCTTATTTCTGTCCTTAGCCCTAGTGCTAGATAAATCCTTTCACAAGGGTGGAGCTCCAGGGAAAGTCCCTTTCCCATGATCAAAGCACAGGACGCAGACTTCTGTGGTGGTCCAGTGGCTAAGACTCCAAGCTCTCAATGCTGGGGGCCTGGGTTTGATTCCTGGTCAGGGAAACCAGATGCCACATGCGTCAGCTAAAGATCTTGTGTGCCACAACTAAGATGAGACGCAGCCAAATAAATATTAAAAACAAACAAGTCTCTCTGACTCCAAAGAGGATCAGAGACTAACAAGCAATCACAGCCTGAGCTGGGTGTCATCTCATTCAATCCACATCAAGATGCTTTCACTGTCCTCGCCACGGGCGGGGCAGGTCAGTCAGCCCCTAGTGATCGCCTCCCTGCTTCCTCGCTTTGTCACCCAAGCCTGGCATGCCTGGCTGCTTGTGTTGGCTTGGGTTTCCCTGGTAGTTCAGACAGTATAGAACCTGCCTATAATACAAGAAACCTGGGTTCAATTCCTGGATCAGGAAAATCCCCTGGAGAAGGGAATGGCAACCCACTCCAGTATTCTTGCCTGGAGAATTCCATGGACAGAGGAGCCAGGCGAGCTACAGTCCATGGGGTTGCAAAGAGTTGGACACAACTGAGCAAGTAACGCTTCACTTCTTCTCAAGATGCCTTAACGGAGGCGCTGTGATTATTGCTCCAATTTAACATATGAAGAAATGGTTCACAGAGGTAAAGTTACGGGAGAACAAAGCTGCTTAGTACAGATTTGAGTCAGTGCTGCCTTATCCAGTGGTAAAGAAGCCACCTGCCATTGTAGGGATGCAGGAGAATTGTATTCCATCCCTGGGTTGGAAAGATCCCCTGGAGAAGGAAATGGCAACCCACTCCAGTATTCTTGCCTGGAGAATTCCACGGACAGAGGAGCCTGGCGGGCTACAGTCCATGGGGTTGCAAAGAGTCAGACTCAACTGAGTACACATCCATCTGTCTTATTCTACCCAGGCTGAGATCAGGCATTGAGTGCAGGTACCATGGTTGGAAATCTCAAACTGCTCTTCTCAAACTGCTCTTTTATAATTTGCATATCAAAATGATGAGTGATGTGACAATTAAGGAATATGTCATTCTTATGTTTTCTTGTTATCTCTCTCTCCTTGTCCAATTTATCAAAAAACTCCATTCATTTTTTTTTAATTTATTTTTGGCTGTGCTGGGTCTTCATGGCTATGCTTGGACTTTCTCTTTGTGGAGATAGGGGCTGCTCTCTACTTGCAATGTGCTGGCTTCTCATTGCAGTGGCTTCTCTTGTCACAGAGCACAGACCCTAAAGCACACAGACTTTGATAATTGCAGCACATGGGCTTAGCTGCTCCATGGTGTGTGGAATCTTCCCTGACCAAGGATCAAACCCAAGTCCCCTGCCTTGGCAGGCAGATTCTTAAACACTGGACCACCAGGGAAGTCCTTGTTGATTCTTTTCTAAAGCATAAAGTGAATCCAACCATTTCTACCACCTCCAGTGCTCACACTCTGGCCCCAAACCCCCTTGTCTTGCCGGGCTGATTGCCGCATCCTCCTAACTGGTTCATCCGCTCCCATCCTTGCCCCAGCCCCAATACACACAGCAACCAGAATGGTCCATCAAGATAAAATCAGGTCCTATTCCTCACCTGTGCAAACCCCAGCTCACTTAGGATAAATCCCAGTCCTTCACAGTGGCCCACAAAGTTCTACATATCTGACCACCTCCCATTTCCTTTCTGAGCTCATCTTCTCCCCTGAACCCCAACCGTGCTCATGCCTCAGAACCTTTGCACATGCCCTTCTCTAGATTACTCTTCCTCCAGAATTCTGCAGGCCTTGCCTCCATGTCTCTTTCGGGTCTCTACTCACTGCCATCTAATCAGAAAGTCCTTCCTACGTAAGGGGAAGGGAAGGGAAAATGTACCAGCTACTATGTACCAGCATAGCAGCTACGAGAGTGGGTCTGACTCAGAGAACCCTGGATCCAACTCCTGGCTCTGCCAGTTGCTGGCTGGGTAGCCTGGGGGAGGAGGGTCATCCATCCACTCTTATCTGTAGCATTTTCACCTACTCAATGTTCCTGACCACAGTACTAACACATCAGGATGTGCTGGGGGCAAAATGCAAGATGCTTCCAAGTGTCTGACACCTGATAAGTGGCCACAAACTTCAGTTATTCAGATTGGTGTATCACGTGACCTCCCTGAGACGCTGAAATTGCCTATTACCCGAGGCACAATCAAGACTACTTCCAAACCTAATATTTTCAGAGATGAGGTCATGAGTGTGCTGAGAGGAATTCCATTAGACAGAAAAATCCAGGAACTAGCCTAAATGAATATTCTTCTCTAATGTTGTTTTTGACCTTCTCTACTTAAACTTTGAAATGATACATTATATGGAGGCTTCATCTGAGTCAAATGGACAGCAACTGTCCCCATGCTTCTATCTCTGATTCTAGCCTTTGGTGCCTGTGTGCTGTGCGTGCTAAGTCGCAAAGTGTCTGACTCTTTGACACCCCATGGACTGGAGCTCTCCAGACTCCTCTGTCTTTGGGGATTCTCCAGGCAAGAACATTGGAGTGGGTTGCCATGCCCGCCTCTAGGGGATCTTCCCGATCCAGGGATTGAACCCGCGTCTCTTATGTCTCCTGCACTGGCAGGCAGATTCTTCACCACTAGTGCCCCCTGGGAAGCCCTGGTTGGATGAATTCTGGTCAAAGAATCCAGTGAGTAAGGCCCAGAGAATTAACACAGATTGCACACACCTTTCCTCCTCACACAGACACCCCCACACACACCTTGGAGTTAGCACTCACACTCAGGCTGAGAGCCCTGAGCTTATATTTGTCACTTTGATAAAGGAGGTATTTCTCATCTTCTGAGTCTGCTTTACTTGTCCACTATAATCACCATCATATGGGTAAAAAGCAAATTACAGAACATCTCGTTATATAATCCCATTTCTGAAAGTACAGAGGTATATGTTTCTTTAAGCCTTAGAAAGATGTCTGAAAATGTGTTCTTTAAAATATTTAAATTGATTAATGAGCTATTTAAGACTGCTGAGAATTTCAGTGAGTTTTTTGTCTTTTCCTTCTTTCCTGTATTATTTGAAGTTTCTAAAATTCCCACAAATATTCTGTGTAATAAATAAATAAACAAATGAAGCTGTTTCCACTTCCAAAGAACACTTGAATCTAAATTCTAGCTTTAGTAGCTGTGTGGCTTTGGGAAGATTTCTTAACCTCTCTGATCCTCAATTACATAATCTTTTGTATGGGGTTAACAATAGTACCTGCCTCACAGAGCAGTTGCATAGTTAAAATAGTTAATATAAGCCAAACGCAACCAACAACGCAAATTCTGCGTTAGCTATGATGCTATTTTCCAAGAAATACATTAGAAGCTGCCAGAATTAGACTCAAGATTGAGTTAAATTATGATAACAAGAGATTACCTTTTAGATGGCCCATAATTTGAGGAGCTATGCACAGCCTCCTAGTAATTGTAAGAAGCTGGAGCAATGTAATTTTTCTCCCATTTTCTCAGAGTCACCTAAGGAACTCCTCTAGAATTCTTGGAAGATAAAACAAGCTGTGCAGATTCTGAAGCAAGATAAAGGAGAAAAAAAATCACAGAAAATACAGAAGGTAACAAGGTTGGGACAGAAATGTGGTTTGTCTTTCATTATAACTGCAGCAGGAATTACCGAGCTTGACACCGAGTGGAAATGCTGTTCTTTCTCAAAAGACGGTAGCTTAGTGAAGCCTTAGACGAGGGAGCTGATAACGCCAAACGTGTGTTCGTAGGTGCGTACACGCACACAAAGGCACACACGCCACTCAGTCTTCCTAAGCTCAAGTCTGACAAATTAACCCAAATGGACTTCCAGAAATAACTGGACCATCGTTGGGATGGCATGAATCTATCAAAAAAAAAAAAAACCTGGAAATTATTAGCACAAGAATCAGGCTTCTGGTTAGCAGGCAGATCTGCAAAATATAAAGTGAGAGTATGTATGAAATGCGACCCCTGGGCCAGCACACCTGGAAGACCTTCCCCAGTCTTCTGGCAACTTCCAGAAAGCTAGCTGAAATCCAAAGTTCCTGGGTATAAAGCTTGGCTCCACCCCTTCCAGTTTTGTGACTTTGGGCAGACTCATTGAGCCTTGGGCTTCCCTGGCAGCTCAGTGGTAAAGAATCTGCCTGCCATTGCAACAGATGCAGGTTTGATACCTGGGTTGAGAAGATGCCCTGCAAAAGGAAATGGCATCGCAGTCCAGTATTCTTGCCTGGAGAATCCCATGGACAGAGGAGCCTGGTGGGCTACAGTCCATGGGGTCACAAAGAGTCAGACACAACTGAGTGACTAAACAACAACATTGAGCCTAAGAGCCCTAATTTATCAAACAGGCTTCTCTAAGAGTAATGTGAGTGTGATCATGGACCACACATAGCTTCTTAGAGCAAGGCCTCACATTCAGTAGCTGAGTTTTGTGATGGTGTTGCCAAAATCTTGCCTCTCTGTGTACCAATGCTGAACAGAAATACAGAGATGGAGTAATATGGAGGAGAAAGAAAGAGTGGTTTTAGTACTTTTCCAGGCAAAGGGGGAACACAGTAGGCTAGCTCCTTGAAAACTGTGCCTCCCCTTGCCCACCCCGGTGAGTTCAGTTCAGTTCAGTCGCTCAGTCGTGTCCGACTCTTTGCGACCCCATGGACTGCAGCATGCCAGGCTTCCCTGTCCATCACCAACTCCCGGAGCTTACTCAAACTCATGTCCATTGAGTCGGTGATGCCATCCATCTCATCACCTCTCTCCTCCCGCCTTCAATCTTTCCCAGCATCAGTGTCTTTTCCAACGAGTCAGTTCTTCGCCTTAGGTGGCCAAAGTATTGGAGCTTCAGCTTCAACATCAGTCCTTCCAGTGAATCTTCAGGACTGATTTCCTTTAGGATGGAGCATCTTCAAATCTTTCTCTGCCTCCTTGGTCACACTGCCCCTCCTCTCCTCTGTGTCTGTGTTCTCTCCTCTTGCAGATCTCTTATAGGACCCACCGGAATAATTCAGGATAATCTCCTTATCACTAGTGCCTGTGCCAGGTCGATTCAGTCGTGTCCGACTCTTTGTGACCCGATGGACTGTAGCCCACCAGGCTCCTCTGTCCATGGGATTCTCCAGGCAAGAATACTGGAGCGGGTTGCCATGCCCTCCTCCAGGGGATCTTCTCGACCTAGGGATCGAACCTGTGTCTGCTGCATCACCTGAAGTGGCAGGCAGATTCTTTACCACTGAGTCACTGGGGAAGCCCCCCTCTATCATGAGACTCTTAAATCACATCTGCAAAGACCTTTTCCCCAAACAAGGTCACATACACAGGTTTAAGGGATTAGGACCTGTTATCTTTAGGGGACATTATTCAGTCCATTACAGTGGGTTCCGTGAGGCACCAGATGAGCTGGGAAAAGTGAAAGTGTTAATCGCTCAGTCCTGTCTGACTCTCTGTGACCCTATAAACTGTAGCCCACCAGGCTGCTCTGCCCATAGGGTTTCCTAGGCAAGAATACAGGTGTGGGTTGCCATTCCCTTCTCCAGGGGATCTTCCTGACCCAGGGATCAAACCCAGGTCTCTTGCATTGGAGCCAGATTCTTTACCATCTGAGCCACCAGGGAAGCCCAGATAAGATGGAAGTTAGCGTCTATTATGTACCTTCTGTGGGGCTTCCCAAGTGGCACAGTGATAAAGAACCCTCCTGGCAATGCAGAGAGACGTAAGAGATGCAGGTTCAATCCCTGGGTTGGGAACATGCCCTGGAGAAGGAAATGGCAATCCACTCCAGTATTTTTGCCTAGAAAATCCCATGAACAGAGGAGCCCCACAGGTTACAGTCCACTGGGTTTCAAAGAGTCAGACACGACTGAGTGACTTAGCACATGCCTGCACCTACTATATGCTGGATGCTTGCCTCAAAGCAGCCCTCTGTGCTAAATATAATTCCCATTGTATTGATGCTGTCTGCACTTAAAAAGCAATAAAACAGACTTAGAATAGTAGCAGCATTTGTTTTTTTCATTACATGTGAGGTGGTAATTAATCAGCCTGGCACAGAGCACGCTGTTTTTCCTGTTTGTATCACCTGTCCCTTCTTCCCGAAACTGGCTAATACTTTCTTGTCTTTCAAGCTGCAGTTCAATCCAGTCTCCAGAAGGGGTCTTCCCTGCATCCCATGATGATCAGTGACCCTTTTACGGGACCCCTGACACCTGGCTTATCTGTGCTCTCAGAGGGATGATTCACTTTCTCCAGTTACCTCCTCTGGGGAGGGATTCCTGCAACTCATACAGACAACACAACAACCATTTTCAAAAGTGACAAGACTGGAGCTCAGAAAAGTTTATATTATTTGAGATCATACATCCAGAGTTTTTTTCCTTAAAAGAAATGAATCCATCCTCCTTTGGGGGCTAAAGAACCTGCCTGCCAATGCAGGAGATGTAAGAGACACAGGTTCGATCCCTGGGTAGGGAAGATCCCCTGGAGGAGGGCATGGCAACCCACTCCACTGTTCTGGCCTGGAGAATCCCATGGACAAAGGAGCCTGGCAGGCTGCAGTCCATAGGGTGGCACAGAGTCGGACAAGACTGAAGCGACTTACCAACCAGCCCTCCTTTTAGAAAATTAAAACAGTGCAGATATCTCTGACCTCCAGAGTTAAGAACATCACCTTCCAGACCTCTTATTATTTTACATGAATGTAAATGTATCCATAAAATATATAGTATCATCTGTGATTTTTTACATAAGTGGCATCGTGCTGAATATATTCTTAGGCAACTCAAATTTTTACTCAATAAACATGTTTTTGGATTTACCTCTCCAGCTGCTGTAAATTCGGACTCGCCAGGTGGCTCAGTGGTAAAGAATCCGCCTGCAATGCAGGAGAAGTGGGTTCGATCCCTGGATTGGGAAGATCCCCTGGAGAAGGCAATGGCACCCCACTCCAGTATTCTTGCCTGGGAAATCCCATGGATGGAGGAGCCTGGTGGGCTACAGTCCATGGGGTCACAAGAGTTGGACATGACTGAGTATGCACACACGCACGTGCAGAAAGCCCCTCAACTTTGTTACTATGCCTTTAGCAGTGACCTCATGACCAAACCCCATCATTTCTGTCCACTTCCAAGCTACATGCTACTGAAACCCCCTCTGCCCCATTGCTGCTGCCTGGTCCCCATCTTTTCTTCCCTGAACAAGAGCAATACCGTCCTCATTCCTCTTTCTCTTTCTGCTTAACCCGCCCCCCACTCCAGATCTGTCTGATTAATCCCCTGAGCAATTTCAAAATTCCTGCGCTGATCTTTTCACTCTTCCTTTGCTTAAAATAGGCCATGGCTGCCCACGGCTCTTTAGACAGTATCAGAATCCTGGACATGTACTGTGAAGCCCTGTGGCATTTGGCCTCAACACCTCTCCAGTTTCAGCTCAAGTCTCCCCTCACTCCTGTCACACGTGTCTTATTTGGTCTCGTGTGCCACAGGGCCTTTGCACGTTCTCTTTGGCTGGAGTACCCATCTCTCTTCCCCTTGAACTAGCTTACTCCTACTCAGCCATTTTCATATTATTTCAGAGTCACCTTCACACAGAAGCTTTTTTTTTTTTTTAAGTGGATCCTTTTTTAAAGGTCTTTATTGAATTTGTTACAATGGTGTTTCTATTTCATGGGGGTTTTTTTGGTCACGAGTCATGTGGAATCTTAGCTCTGTGACCAGGGATTGAATCCACACTCCCTACACTGGAAGGTTAAGTCTTAACCACTGGACCACCAGGGAAGTACCTCTATACAGAAGCTTTTGTAGAATCTCTTTATGAAATTCATGATTTTCTTAGCTCCCAAATATTTTTTTCATAGCCCCTTTCAACAGATTGGAATCCTATTTATCTGTGCATTATTTTGATTAATGTCTGCCTTTCTCCCTAGACTCTATACTCCATGAGAGTAGGGAAAACGCCTTTCCCCACGGTAAACAGAATGCTTTGCACATTTGTCATTGTTCAGTGGCTAAGTCGTGTTCGACTCTTTGCAATCCCATGGACTGCAGCACCCCAGGCCTCCCCATCTATCACCAACTCCTAAAACTTGCTCAAACTCTGTCCATCGGGTCTGTGATGCCACCTAATCACCTCATCCTCTATTGTCCCCTTCTCCTCCCACCCTCAATCTCTCCCAGCATCAGGGTCTTTTCCTGTGTGTCTGCTCTTCACATCAGGTGGCCAAAGTATTGGAGCTTCAGCTACAGCATCAGTCCTTCCAATGAATATTCAGGACTGATTTCCTTTAGGATGG
>NW_011494716.1:6501000-6501955 GCF_000754665.1 Bison bison bison | reverse complement strand
TTCCTGGTAAGTAGGGAAAGGTTATATAGTCAGGCAGGAGTATGTGATAAGGATCAAGGCAGCAACAGTCTTGTATTCTTTTCTCTGCAGTTTCATAAGGGTGGGGTTGCTGACAAGGTTAGGGAGGGTCCTAGGTGGTAGTTCTCCTAATTTTGATGAGCTTCTGCCTCAGATGGTTTCCCGGCTGCTTCTCCTTTGATTAGCAACTGTTCTGCCCTTTGGAACTCAGGGAAGGCCATGGAGGCTGGAGTCTTGCCTACAGGGAATTGCGGACAACAAGGCCTCTATGCCCAAGAGCCCCACGGGGCCGTGCTCGGCATCAATGGCTTGTTCTATGCCATCCATGTGTTTCTCTTCGGGTTTGCCCCACGAAGCTGAATTCTATAAATTTTGTCTTTGTCTTGAGGATGTCTCTGCCTCCCAGTTCAGTCCTTAGGACAGCCTCAGATGATGGTTTTGCCCGGATAAGATCCCAGGAACCTTCCCCGAGGGTGTCAGTTTCCTCCAGATAATGCAATGAATATTTCAAACTGGCCTTTTGGGCAAAACTCAACACCTTTCTAATGCCTGAAATGCTCAGTTGAGCTGAGCATCATTCGCCTAGGAGACCACGAATTCACATTCTTGCTGCAAATCCATTTATTGACTATCTTTGCTGCAATGCAGTCGGGAAGAAGAAAACTGCAGACAACAGAGAAAGATGCATTCGATTCCTGTGGCTTGTGCAGCAAATGACCACAGACTTGGTGGCTTAAAACAGAAATATATTCCCTAGCAGTTCTGAAGTCCAGAAGTCCAAAAATCACTATCACTAGGCTGAAATCAAGGCCTTGTGCCCTCCAGAGGCTCTTGGGGCATTCCTTTAGGGCATTCCCTTCCTGCCTCTTCCAGCTTCTGGTGGTGCTGGTGTTCTCTGGCTTGCAGCTGCCTCACTCCCATCTTCAAGGTCAGTTCA
>NW_011494716.1:6488340-6500900 GCF_000754665.1 Bison bison bison | reverse complement strand
AAGTATAGCCAGTTCAGTCGCTCAGTCGTGTCCGACTCTTTGCGACCCCATGGACTGCAGCATGCCAGGCTTCCCTGTCCATCACCAACTCCCAGAGCTTGATCAAATTCATGCCCATTGAGTTGGTGATGCCATCCAACCATCTTATCTTCTGTCATCCCCTTCCCCTCCCACATTCAATCTTTCCCAGCATCAGGGTCTTTTCCAGTGATTCAGTTCTTCGCATCAGGTGGCCAAAGTATTGGAGCTTCAGCTTCAGCATCAGTCCTTCCAATGAATATTCAGGACTGATTTCCTTTAGGATGGACTGGTTTGATCTCCTTGCCGTCAAAGGGACTCTCAAGAGTCTTCTCCAGCACCACAGTTTGAAAGCATCAGTTCTTCAGAGCTCATCTTTCTTTATGGTCCGACTCTCATATCCATACACCCTGGCAAGTAGGGAAACCATAGCTTTGACTATACAGACCTTTGTCTGACTGCAGGAAGGAATAAAAAGGAGGGTGAATACAGCTGGTGCCCACACATCCACTCCTATGTGGCAATAACAAGGACTGGGGACAGACTGGATCTTCTCAGACCCTTGGTGGTTTTATTAAAAGAGGAGAATGAGAAAGGCAAAGAAGGGAACTATCCTTAGCATGTCCATCAAAATAACTGTTAGACTGATAATAATTCAATGCATGTAACCTCTCTGAGCCAGTTTTCCTATCTGCAAAATAGGGACAATCATTGTGACCATCCCATAGGGCTGTTGTGATGAGTAAATGAGATGCTGTGTGTCAAAGTAGTTAGCATGTTGACTGACATATAGAAAGTTACCTCCGATCTATTCTTCTAGGAGCGGCTCTGTGAATGACAGCTGATGTGAGGAAAGCTTTGATGAGTCAGGATCTGTGGATTCAGGGTTTTGAGAGTCACAGTGTCCTTTGAGCCTCCCATCAGCCTGTTAATTTGTCAACTTATTCCTGAAACTGAATGGTCCCCAATAGCCCAACGCATGACTCCACCACACCCGGCCCCACACTACTCAGAGTGGGGTCCTCAGACCCATAGCATCAGCATGCCCTGGGAACTTAGAGATGTAGCATCTCAGGCCCTGCCCGGACCTCCTAAATCAGAATCTGCATTTTATACAAGATCCCCAGGTGTTTGAAGTGTTCATCAGAGTGAGAGGGAGGACCACTGAGGCTGGGCCCATCAGGGACTCCCGCCATGAGTCCCAGGTCATTTATGTAACCTACCTAAGGTAACACAGCCTGTAAGACAACAGGGTGAGCCCTGAACCCAGAGTCTGGGAGCTGGACCCCTCTACCATCCATTGTTGGGAAAACACATAATAATCTATGGAACCTTCTCGTGCATTTCCTTATCTGGCCTTCACAGTAACCCTAAGAGGTTCTTTGCGACCCCATGGACAGTAGCCTACCAGACTCCGTGGTCCATGGGATTTTCCAGGCAAGAATACTGGAGTGGGCTGCCATTTCCTTCTCCAGGGGATCTTCCCAACCCAGGGATCAAACCTGGGTCTCCTGCATTGCAGACAGATGCTTTACCATCTGAGCCACTAGGGAAGCCAAAGAGATAGGCAGGGAGCCTTATTTTACAGATGAGCAAGGAGTGCTCAGAAAACAAACGACCCCTTACCAAGTGGCAGGCTTTCGAGTGAATACGCAGTCCAGGATGGCATTTCCCTTCCTGTTTTATCAGGCCAAGAAGTAGCTCGAACCTCAGAAGGGAATTACTTAAGTGTTGGCATGTATGCTTTCTCTACCTATCCTCATAATGTTCCGATGAGATGGGCTGGAAGAGGTAACTCAGCTTAGTGATAAGTAAATGTAGACACAGAAAGATTACATGACTTGACCAAACTCATCCATTAAATGACAAAACCGGGGAAACTAATATAATAATGCTTGCATGCGTGCTCAGTCGCTCAGTTGTGTCCGACACTTTGCGACCCCGTGGACCGTAGCCTGTCAGGCTCCTCTGTCCATGGGATTCTCCAGGCAAGAATACTGGAGTGGGCAGTGATAATGATTATAATAATAATAACAGTGATTCTCTTTTACCTACAATATAAGCCGGGCATTTTGTTCACCTTGTCTAAGTTTCTCATCAACCACAAGATTGCGTACCGTTTTTGTGACAACTGTATAATTGAATTAACTGAATCTCAGGGGGTAAAGATTTAGGGAGAACCATGCTCAGAGACCAGATCCCAAAAGAGTGACAGGCTGGGATGACGAATGTGGCAGCCCCCAAAGCCAGCTCGGTCTGTCACTTCCCAAATAGAAACATGGCTTTAATTATGTCGTTTTAACTCAGCACAGGGAGGGGGTCTGGTGGCAGATGATCCGAGGCTGCACACAGCAAGCCTTTTCAAGCAGTGTGTCAATGCCCCGGAGCCCTTCATCCCATTTGTCACCTGCTTGGCAGCTGTCACTCCATGATTGAGCTGGAACAGCTGACATCATGCATTTAGACAAAAATCGCCAGCTTCCTGTGTTTTGACTTTTAAGTTCATTGATGTCTAAAAGAAAAGCAAGAAAGCCTAATCTCCTGAGATCAGAGTTGGAAACCATTGAGCTGGGAAGAGAAAGAATTCACTTTTACTGGGCACCTGCTATTGGGTAGCCCTGCACAGTAACATGACTGTCATCTCTTGGAGATAATATTTCATTAACTTGCAGTGAGAGGAACAGACCCTAAGTAAACAGCACTCTGCCTGGCACTGTGTAGTGAGCTCAAAAAATGGAAATCTGTGGCAATAACATCGTTGTTATGAGCAAGTGTCAATCTTTACAATAAGTTTTTATTTCCCAGCTGTAACACAACCTTAGCACAGTGCCTGGCACATTATACATACTCCATAAACACTGTGGAATGAATGAATGAAACAGTACAGATGGGGATGGTTGTTTCCATTGGTAGATTGTGATTTGGGGCTTCCCTGGTGGCTCAGATGGTAAGGAATCTGCCTGCAATGCAAGAGACCTGGGTTTGATCCCTGGGTTGGGAAGATCCCCTGGACAAGGGAATGGCTACCCACTCCAGTATTCCTACCTGGAGAATTCCATGGAGACAAGAATCTGGTTCATGGGGTCGCAAAGAGTCAGACATGACTGAGTGACCAACACTTTCAGGGAGTGATTGTCTTTCTCTTTATGGCCACCCAGCACCTGAAGCTCCTCCCTTCACTTAGAGCGTGCTCCCACCATTTGAGGCAGTGCCCACCTCCCAGTTAAGAAAATAAAAATGCCAAATACCCACTTTCATGTGTCTCAGTGGTTGCCAGGCTCTGCCAATCTGTTGAACCAACTCCAAAGTGGAATTGGAGATGCAGCACCAAGAAACTGGGGACAAGTGAAATCCATTTTGAAAATGGAAGATGGCTGTGACGGCAGCTTCCTTCAAGTCCCCAGGCTTACCACAAACCCAATGACCAGGGCCAGTGCTAAGGACCATGAACTCTGAGTCACGTTGGGAGTGATGGTGAACAGATTTGCTGGGAGACTGGGGCAAGTGATGCTGCCGACGTGGTTCTGAAAATGACTCTCTGGTCCTCTGCTGATGCTTTCTTATGACACTCAGGCTTCACTTCTCTTATCTGCCACCAAAATCTCTGACCACACATTCCATCACTTATAGATGAAGGAAATAATGCTGAAAAGACAAAGTGACTTGCCCAAGGTCACACAACTATCAGGTGGCAGAGCCTGTTTACAAGTTCAGGTCTAGAAATTTTAAAGCTCATGTCCTTTGAGTTTCACTGAACTTCAGAAAAGAAATACGTTCCAATTAAACCTCTTGGCTGCTGAGACGGTAAGGTCTAAGTTGCAGGAGTTACGTCTTTTCCCTGTGGCGCACAGACACACCACGTAGCCACGGGGACAAGTCGGCACGTTTGGGTCATCATGCAAAGCCGTGTGGACACTCTGTCCGGAAGCCAGCTTGGCCATCTGCACTGGTTAAAAGAAGAAATCCATTTGTCCAGCATTAATCAAAAGAATCCCTCAAAACTCAGGCAGAATGGACTCAATTTTTAATTGGGTTCAAGTCAGATAATTACTCAGCTGCCCATAAAATTCATTTTAATTTATTAAATGGAACTTCCAAAATAGCATTGCTCTGGAGCATGTCCAGTTGCATGAGCAATTTGTCTAAAGGAAAGTGCTTTGGGCTGACACCTGAATCCTTTCTTGCCCAGCAGCTAAAGAACTTGGACAAGTGACTGTGCCCCTCTGAGCTGTAGTCTCCTTGTGTTTTTACAAGTACAATAGTCATATCTGCCCTGTGGCAATGTTGAGGATACAAATGAAAAGCTTATATAAACTCTGGGCTTGGCACAGAGGAGGTGCTCAATAAATGATGCAAGCGTATAAAAAGGATGCTCTTACGATAAATTCCCAGAAATCAAATTACTGAGTAACATGGCATGGAACAGTCTTAAGTAATCTTGATTTGAATCCGAACTTTTTTTTCCCTAAAAAATTGCACCGATTTTCACAGCCACTGGCAATTTAGAAAAGCATCTGTTTTGTTAAGGATTTTAACCAGATCCTTGCCAATGGGGACAGGGTGTCAGAAATCGAAAATGCGGATGATGTGGCAAGTAAACTTGGGTGATTCCTACACTAATAAAGGATTTACACAGGTCACATTGAACCAAAGTGCAGGGCGCAGGCAGTTGTCAAAACCCTCTGCCTTCAATGGCGGGTGGAGAGTGCTATCGCGCTTCTGTGGTTGGATCCGTAACTCATAACTGTTGCTTGCAGGCTTGATCCAACATCTGCTGAGGGCAGAAATGACTGAAGCCAAAGTCTGTGCACAGAGAGGAAGCGAAGCCAACTATTCAAAAGACAGGGAGTCATTAGGGAGAAACATTGCAAGTGATGGTGTTGCCTTTGTTGAAATTCCAAGAGCAAAAGGCTTTAGAGGAGCAAGAAAATTAGAAGAACATGTGATGAATCCTGGCGCCACTGAAATCCTTTTTCTTCTAGAATGAAGAGGACCCTCACTTATCTGTTCACTAAAAAGTGGAAACGTGGACTGATTGACAACAGTAAACCCCTCACCATTTGTTGATGGATAAACTTCATCATGCTTTATCTTGGGATCTGGGTCATGTATGAAAGAATTTTGGAAAACCTTCGAGCCAGACAGACCCGTGTTCAAAGTCCAGCTTCATCATGACAAGCTGTGTGTCCTGGCTGCCCAGCCTTGGGTTTCTGATTGCTCTCATTGTGTCTGTGGGTGTTTGAGCACACGGAGGGTGCTCTGGAGCAATCCCAGCATCAGCCTCCTTCCTGTCTCTGCCTAATCTCAGAAAAAAAATGATTACAGGTACCCAGGCCGTCAGTTAGCAGAAATGAGAACTGCCTCAATTCTGCCGCACCCAGTGACTGCATGTGTGTGGTCAGAGGACAGATCGAGCATGCCGGTCAACCCACTCTTTGGAGATCTGAAGAGCACACACCTGCATGCACTTGATCCAGGTGAATAGAGATGTGTGCACGGGGCACCCAGGCCGCCTGTTCACCCCATCAAAAGCAAAAGTACCGACCTAATGTAATTCATTTGGCAGCCTCGCAGCACAGGCTGCCAAGACTCCCTAAACATTAAGTGTATTAATGTCCCCCCTTGGAGGAGATGTTCACTTTTAACCAATGTTAAATTCTTCAGCAGCCAATGCTGGCCAGGAAATCTGTCCCTGCTGTCCAGAGGGGAAAAGATCCAAGTGTTCAGCTGAGCAGCCCTTCATGAATAATTTTAATCTCTTCTAAAAAGGAGAGAAAACAATAGAATTTGGTTGCTTTTGTCGCTCAGTGACTGCTTACCAAGGTTCTCTGAACCAATTGTTCAGACCTGGTTGTAGGGGGCGGGCACACCCCAGGCCTACAAGGATGGTACTCAATAATTTATGGCTGTGCATAAGAAAGGAATGCATTTGAGTCAGTTCTAATGAGGTGGATGAACCTAGAGACTATTGTACAGAATGAAGTAAGTCAGAAAGAGAAAAACGAATAACGTATATTAACGCACACATATGGAATCTACAAGTGGTGCTAGTGGTAAAGAACAGACCTGCCAATACAGGAGACATAAGTCAGGGGTTCGATCCCTGGGAAGATCCCCTGGAGGACCAAATGGCCACCTACACCAATATACTTGCCTGGAGAATCCCATGGACAGAGGAGCCTGGCGGGGTACATCCATGGGGTTGCAAAGAGTTAGACACGACTAAAGTGTCAGACTTTATGTTGGGGGACTCCAAAATCACTGCAGATGGTGACTGCAGCCATGAAATTAAAAGACACTTACTCCTTGGAAGGAAAGTTATGACCAACATAGATAGCATATTCAAAGGCAGAGACATTACTTTGCCAACAATGATCCGTCTAGTCAAGGCTATGGTTTTTCCAGTGGTCATGTATGGATGTGAGAGTTGGACTGTGAAGAAAGCTGAGTGCCGAAGAATTGATGCTTTTGAACTGTGGTGTTGGAGAAGACTCTTGAGAGTCCCTTGGACTGCAAGGAGATCCAACCAGTCCCTTCTGAAGGAGATCAGCCCTGGGATTTCTTTGGAAGGAATGATGCTAAAGCTGAAACTCCAGTACTTTGGCCACCTCATGTGAAGAGTTGACTCATTGGAAAAGACTCTGATGCTGGGAGGGATTGGGGGCAGGAAGAGAAGGGGACGACAGAGGATGAGATGGCTGGATGGCACCACTGACTCAATGGGCGTGAGTCTGGGTGAACTCCAGGAGTTGGTGATGGACAGGGAGGCCTGGTGTGCTGCGATTCATGGGGTCGCAAAGAGTTGGACACGACTGAGCGATTGAACTGAACTGAACTGAAAGTGACTTAGCAGAAAGATGGTACTGATAAACCTATCTGCCGGGCAGTAGCGGAAACTCAGACAGAGAGAACAGGCTTGTGGACAAAGTTGGGGAAGGAGGGGGTGGGATGAGTTGACAGAGTAGCATGGAAACATACATTATCATACGTAAAATAGATAGCCAGTGGGAAATTGCTGTATGATGCAGGGAGCTCAAACCCGGGCTCTGTGACAACCTAGAGGGGTGGGATGGGGCGGGAGGTTCAAGAGGGAGGGGCCGGAAGTATGCCTATGGCTGATTCATGTTGATGTATGGCAGAAACCAACACAAGATTGTAAAGCAGTTATTCTCCAATTAAAAATAAATTCAAAAAAAGAAAAATCATTATGGCTGTGGACCATACACCCTCATGCTCAGCTTTGGAAATAAGGCTGGGAGCAGGAGGAGATGGAGAAGGGATGATATGATTGCAAACTTCTAATTAATGTATGTTTTATCGATGCTTATGAAGCCTGAAATATTAATAGAAGCAAGTGGATGCATAATTGATATGCCCCATAGAAAATGTGAATTACTGGACATGGACAGGAAACCCCAGATGTCCTTCTGTCAAGATGTAGAAGGATTCTGCAGCTTGTTTCATCGATGGAGTGTTTTGTGTTGCTGGGAGTCTTGAAACCTCTGGTACTCTGGCAGCTGGTATCAGAAGGATGCTCTTTTCAATATCTCATCTCCTGGATGAATGTACCATTTTGCCATTTCTTTAGGGGAGGAGACAGGAACCAAAAGAGGTCTTATATTAGTGGCATCCCAAATGTGTGAAAGGCATTTTTCCAGCCCTTTCACTAATCATCATGATAATACCAACCCTATTATAAATCCCATTTTATGAATGAAAAACTAAGATGCCAGGAGGTAAAGTGAGCTGCCTAGGGTCATATAATGAGTGAGTGGTGAAGCTAGAGTTCAAAGCCTAATCCTTTTACACCACTGTACTAATCGCTGAGGGCAAGATTCACTAGTGATGCTAAAAATAGAGGGGGACAAAACTGTGTGGGTAGGAATCGTGGCTGATCACTTGTGAGAAATAAGGGGTAAGCAAGCCACCTAATTGCCCTGTGACTCAGTTTCCTTACCCATAAAATGGGATAACAATAGGATCTATCTTATAGGATTATTATGGGATTATTCAACACACGTAAAACCTTAGCCCCCAGCATGTGATCAACTTTAGGTATTAACAGTTATGATGATGACAGACAGTGAGAAATGGGTCAGAGAGACAACGTGATGCTAGATGTTGTGAGACATTAGGCTCTTCGCCTGAGTGAACTGGGGCAACATTGCAAGTTTTTAACCAAAAGAAAGATGTGATTTGACTTATGTTTTAAATGGTCCCTTCAAGTTGCTGTGTGGGGAACAGACCAAGAAGTGGGGAGATGAGTTGAGAGGCTTGGCAGGAATCCAGGTGAGGGGTAATGGTGAGTGAGATCGCAGTGGGAGTAAACAGATTTTGGATATGTTTTGAACGTTGAGCCAACAGGATTATCTGACAGACTGAACGTCGGGTGGTCGCTAAGTCATATCTGACTCTTTGCAATGCCCCTATGGACTGCAGCACACCAGGCTTCCCTGTCCTTCACTATCTCCCAGAGTTTGCTCAAACTCACGTCCATTGAGTCAGTGATGCCATCCAACCATGTCATCCTCTGTCATCCCCTTCTTCTCCTGCCTTCAATCTTTCTCAGCATCATGGTGTTTAAGAAACTGCAATCAAAGCTATATCCAGACAACCTGGAAGATGGGGTTGCCATCAAAGGTGGGGAAGGATACAGTGGAGCACGTGTGCAGAGGTCTAGTTTTGGGCTCCTTAGAGTTGACATGCCTGTTGGACTTCTCAGGTAAGAGGCCAGGTAGACAGTTCTGTTCACGAGACCAGAAGAGGCATTTTCTCCAAATCTCTTTTTTTTGTTCCAAGCTACAATTTTTTCTCTCCTGGTTAACATTCAGGAATGAAAGGGGAGAAAATGAAAAATGCACCAGAAAATCCATTTAGGTTCTGCCCCACATTCTGGATGTACTCTTGGTAAAGAGTATTACATTGTGTCACATGACTCCCTGAAAAATGTACTCAATAGAAAGGCAAAGGATGATGGCAATGATGGTGTTGATAACTAGAAAGAGAGAGAGAGAGAATATCACACCAGCTCAGAGGTGTGACAAATGTCAAGGAAAGAAAAAAGGAAGGAGACAAACATTTGTAAACATTCAGTGGCAAAGTGATTCTGTCTTTAAAGAAAAATCAGCCTCGTGAGGCATTGGAATAGCAGCCAAATGAATGTATTGGGCTTGTCTGTTTCTCAAAACCCAGGTGAATGATGATGAAGATGTGAACCCTATCAGAAATCCCAGAAGCTTCATTAGAGTTGAGTTTCCTCAGGCGCCCTGGGGACAGCAGGATGCCCAAGGTCCTCCCTGAGGCCCTGAAATGCACAAGAGCCCTTAAGGGGAGAACACAGGGAGAGAAGAGAAGCGGGGACCTCATCTCTGTGGAGTCGGTGCCACGGGCTCAGCCGTAAGCCTGGTGCGCCCGTTGCCTGGCCATACTGAATCGTCACAGAAACCCTGCGATGTAGGTGCAGCCTCTTCTTGCTAATGAAGAAAATGAGGCTGAGAGAGTCTGAGTGACTTCCCCAAGGTCAGATGGCTCTGAGAGGGGAAGGCGGGAACCCAATTCTTTTCTGACTTCAACTTGAGTGTTTTTCCAAAGTGCCCAACAGACTCCCTTGAAGGGGACTTGGAGACTATTGAAATGCCCTGATAATCAGGGATCTGAAAAGAGTGGTGAAATATACATGGGTTTCCCTGGAAGCCATGAGGGACCCTAAGCACAGGTGCCACCTTCAAGGACAAGCAGCCCTCCCTGTGCAGTGTTCTTACAAGATTTCAGCTCCCAAATCTCCACTTGAGCCCCTTCCATCCTTAACAGTGAACTTTGTCTTTGAAGACAAGGATGTCTGGGTTTTTTTTTTCACCACTATACTCCCAGGGCTTGGAAAAGCCACGTATATTATAGAGGATAAATAAGATAAACAGTACTTAGAGGTGTAAGTGAGGCAAGATATCAAATCACCAAATATTTCACTGTGTTCGTTACAGTTGTAACACTATGAAAACTTAATTTTTAATGCAGGATCCGTGTTTCCACGGCTATCAGGCACCTGCTATGTCTGGGCCCTGTGCTGGGTGCTAGCGAGTCAGTAATTAATGGAACAAATTTGGTCTCTGTCCCTGTGAAACCCACTTAAAAGAAGGAAATGCTATCATTCACAACAACGTGGATGAGCCTGGAGTTCACTATGCAAAGTGAAATAAACCAACACAGAAGGACAAATACTGTGTGATTCTTCCTATAGAAGGAATCTAAGAATCCATCTCGTAGGAACAGACCATGACAGTTTTAATTTTCCTTTGCCAATTTGAATTCTTTTTTTTTCTTCTTCTTCTCTGATTGCCATGGCCAGGACTTCCAAAACTAAGTTGAATAATAGTGCCAAGAGTGGGCACCCTTGTCTTGTTCCTAATCTTGGAAGAAATGCTTTCAGGTTTTCACCATTGAGAATGAAATTTGCTGTGGGTTCATCATATGGCTTTAATTATGTTAAGGTAGTTTCCCTCTATGCCCACTTTCTGGAGAGTTTTTTATCATACATGGGTGTTGGATTTTGCCGAAAGTTTTTCCTGGGTCCATTGAGATGATCATATGGTTTTTATTCTTCAATTTGTTAATATGGTGTATCACCATGATTGATTTGCACATATTGAAGAATTCTTACATCCCCGGGATAAATCCAGCTTGATTTATTTAAAGGGCAAAGTCCTCCAACTTCTCTGATATTTTCGCTCCTTGGCCATAGGGTGGATGATCACTGACAGCTGGAGGGTCTCATGTCCACAAGGTGAGCAGCAGCCAGTGTTAATTTCCTTCTCCCCACTTGTTCCACTTGTTCTTGGGCTTCCCTGGTGGCTCAGAAGGTAAAGAGTCCACCTGCAATGCAGGAGACCTGGGTTTGGTCTCTGGGGTGGGAAGATTCCCCCCGGAGGAGGGCATGGCAACCCACTCCTGTATTCTTGCCTGAAAAATCCCCGTGGACAGAGGAGCCTGGCAGGCTGCAGTCCATGGGGTTGCAAAGAATCAGACACGACCAAGTGACTAAGCATAGGCACAGACCACTTGTTCTTACCAAATAGACTGGGGGTGGGGACCACTTCCACTGTAGCATCTACAGAGAGTCCTCCTTTGTGGCTCTGCCCATCCTCTCTTGCTACCATGGTCCTCCCAACCCAAACACTTCCATTCCATCGGGAGAGCCAGGCTTCAGAGAGGAAATGCATGAGGTGGCCCCTTTCCAGCCAACCTCACCCAGACTTCATACAGATGGAGATTAGAGTCCATCTCCCAGCCATGGAAGGGATGCTTGACAGGGGTAGCCTGACATTTGCTTTCCTTGAGCAGACAGGGGCCTGAATATTACAGCTTTGGCCAAAGTGTGTCATGGATGTGGGTACTCAGAGGCTGGGGCCTGGTCTCTCACTCAGGCCCTCTGTGGGGCTGTTCTTGCCTGGCTCAGCTCCTCTGTGGTCTCCAGCTGTGAGTCATTTTCTCTCAGACCCTGGACTGGCATTCCCAGTGGGCCCAACAGGAGGGTTCCAGGAGAAATACGTGCCCTGGCTTAGGAGTCAGTCCCAGCTCAGAGGCATGGCCTTGGGCAAGACACGTCCCAGCTCCATGCCACCATATTGGCTAATGGAGTTCTACAAGCAGAGCTGGCTGCCTGGGGGTGGTTGTAAGGGTTGAAGACGTTTGTAAAGACCATGGCTTGACCTGGTGCTCTGTGATGACCTAGAGGGCTGGGGATGGGGCGGAGGAGGTGGAAGGGAGGCTCAAGAGGGACAGGATATATGAGTCACATTGTTGTACAGCAGAAACCAACACAACATTGCTAAGCAATTATCCTCCAGTTAAAAATAGAGAACACGGCTTGACCTTTGGCAAATGTTTGACCTAATCTTTGAACATCTACTACTGGTCTGGGATACAACTTTCCAAATAATACTTCACTTCATTTATACAAATACACACACACACACTTGAGCTTCCCAGGTGGCTCAGGGGTAAAGAACCCGCCTGCCAATGCAGAAGACACAGGTTTGATGCCTGGGTTGGGAAGATCCTCTGGAGAAAGAAATGACAACCCACTCCAGTATTCTTGCCTGGAGAACCCCATGGACAGAGAGGCCCCGTGGACTATAGTCACAGGGTCACAAAGAGTCAGACACAAACTGAACAACTGGGCACATAATATACCAATATATACATATATATACATATGTGTTTTTCCTTTTTATGTAAAAACTATATGTACATACAATACTAATATATATTCAGAACTTACATATTCCAAATTATTTTTCTTTACTTAAAAATACCAGGCTTCTATTTCACCCAAGAAGATTTCAGCATGTCTCTGTGCTTGTACATGAATATCTCCTTCATTCTCACGCTGCTGTCCAGAGGTCCATAAAGTGGAACCCCGTAAGGTGTTTTTTTCCCTTATTTCCATATTTATTTATTTGGCACGTGGGATCTTTAGTTGCAACACGAGAGCTCTTAGTTGCAGCATGTGGGATCTACTTCCCTAACCAGGGATGGAACCCAGG
>NW_011494716.1:6486673-6488044 GCF_000754665.1 Bison bison bison | reverse complement strand
GCACTGCTTTCTTTTTTTTTTTAATTTAAATTTATTTTAATTGGAGGCTAATTACTTTACAATATTGTATTGGTTTTGCCATACATCAACATGAATCCACCACGGGTATACACATGTTCCCCATCTTGAACCCCCCTCCCACCTCCCTTCCTGTACTATCCCTCTGGGTCATCCCAGTGCACCAGCCCCAAGTATCCTGTATCCTGCATCAAACCTGGACTGGCAATTCATTTCTTATATGATTTTACACATGTTTCAATGCTATTCTCCCAAATCATCCCACCCTCTCCCTCTCCCACAGAGTCCAAAAGACTGTTCTAGACATCTGTGTCTCTTTTCCTGTCTCGCATACAGGGTTATTGTTACCATCTTTCTAAATTCCATATATATGCATTAGTATACTGTATTGGTGTTTTTCTTTCTGGCTTACTTCACTCTCTATAATAGGCTCCAGTTTCATCCACCTCATTAGAACTGATTCAAATGTATTCTTTTTAATGGCTGAGTAATACTCCATTGTGTGTATGTACCACAGCTTTCTTTTTTTTTTTTAATTAATTTTATTTTATTTTTAAACTTTACATAATTGTATTAGTTTTGCCAAATATCAAAATGAATCCACCACAGGTATACATGTGTTCCCCATCCTGAACCTTCCTCCCTCCTCCCTCCCCATACCATCCCTCTGGGTCGTCCCAGTGCACCAGCCCCAAGCATCCAGTATCGTGCATTGAACCTGGACTGGCATCTCGTTTCATACATGATATTTTACATGTTTCAATGCCATTCTCCCAAATCTTCCCACCCTTTCCCTCTCCCACAGAGTCCATAAGACTGTTCTATACATCAGTGTCTCTTTTGCTGTCTCATATACAGGGTTATTGTTACCATCTTTCTAAATTCCATATATATGCATTAGTATACTGTATTGGTGTTTTTCCTTCTGGCTTACTTCACTCTGTATAATAGGCTCCAGTTTCATCCACCTCATTAGAACTGATTCAAATGTATTCTTTTTAATGGCTGAGTAATACTCCATTGTGTATATGTACCACTGCTTTCTTATCCATTCGTCTGCTGATGGACATCTAGGTTGCTTCCATGTCCTGGCTATTATAAACAGTGCTGCGATGAACATTGGGGTACACGTGTCTCTTTCAAGTCTAGTTTCCTCGGTGTGTATGCCCAGCAGTGGGATTGCTGGATCATAAGGCAGTTCTATTTCCAGTTTTTTAAGGAATCTCCACACTGTTCTCCATAGTGGCTGTACTAGTTTGCATTCCCACCAACAGTGTAAGAGGGTTCCCTTTTCTCCACACCCTCTCCAACATTTATTGCTTGTAGACTTTTGGATCGCAGCCATTCTGACTG
>NW_011494716.1:6471624-6486573 GCF_000754665.1 Bison bison bison | reverse complement strand
TGAGTGATGTTGAGCATCTTTTCATGTGTTTGTTAGCCATCTGTATGTCTTCTTTGGAGAAATGTCTATTTAGTTCTTTGGTCCATTTTTTGATTGGGTCATTTATTTTTCTGGAATTGAGCTGCAGGAGTTGCTTGTATATTTTTGAGATTAGTTGTTTGTCAGTTGCTTCATTTGCTATTATTTTCTCCCATTCTGAAGGCTGTCTTTTCACCTTGCTTCAAGTTTCCTTTGTTGTACAGAAGCTTTTAATTTTAATTAGGTCCCATTTGTTTATTTTTGCTTTTATTTCCAATATTCTGGGAGGTGGGTCATAGAGGATCCTGCTGTGATTTATGTCGGAGAGTGTTTTGCCTATGTTCTCCTCTAAGAGTTTTATAGTTTCTGGTCTTGCATTTAGATATTTAATCCGTTTTGAGTTTATTTTTGTGTATGGTGTTAGAAAGTGTTCTAGTTTCATTCTTTTAAAGTGGTTGACCAGTTTTCCCAGCACCACGTGTTAAAGAGATTGTCTTTTCTCCATTGTATATTCTTGCCTCCTTTGTCAAAGATAAGGTGTCCATAGGTGCATGGATTTATCTCTGGGTTTTCTATTTGGTTCCATTGATCTATATTTCTGTCTTTGTGCCAGTACCATACTGTCTTGATGACTGTGGCTGTGTAGTAGAGCCTGAAGTCAGGCAGGTTGATTCCTCCAGTTCCATTCTTCTTTCTCAAGATTGCTTTGGGTATTCGAGGTTTTTTGTATTTCTATACAAATTGTGAAATTATTTGTTCTAGCTCTGTGAAAAATACCATTGGTAGCTTGATAGGGATTGCATTGAATCTATTGATTGCTTTGGGTAGTATACTCATTTTCACTATATTGATTCTTCTGATCCATGAACATGGTATATTTCTCCATCTATTAGTGTCCTCTTTGGTTTCTTTCAGCAGTGTTTTATAGTTTTCTATATATAGGTCTTTAGTTTCTTTAGGTAGATATATTCGTAAGTATTTTATTCTTTTCGTTGCAATGGTGAATTGAATTGTTTCCTTAATTTCTCTATTTTCTCATTATTAGTGTATAAGAATGCAAGGGATTTCTGTGTGTTGATTTTATATCCTGCAATTTTACTATATTCATTGATTAGCTCTAGTAATTTTCTGGTGGAGTCTTTAGGCACCTGCTTTCTTATATATATGTATGCGAATTTCTCCAGAACAGGTCTTAAATAATGAAGTAGGTGTGAAGGACTGAGACTGGCTGTCTCACATTCGAAAGTGGATCATATTTGTTCTTAGTATCAATATATAAAAATCGGAACCAGATACTGTGATATTTGTGATTAAAGTATCTTTTCTTATTTTTTACTTCTCAATGTATTATTTATTAATCACTTGCATAATTTGTATATTGTATATACTGTAGAGCTCCTATAACCTAATAGTGTGTGAAATTTTCCTAGTTACATTTTAAACTCTACATATTGAAATATATTAATCAATTCACAGGAAATAGAAAAGTGCAGGATGTCTTGTGTACCTTTTACCCAGTTTCTCCCAATAATAGCATTTTGTATAGTTCTAGTACGATACACAACCAAGACATTGACATTAATACGATCCATGGAGCTTATTCAGAATTTACCAGTGTTACACGCCCTCATTTGTGTCTGCACTGTGTATGTGCATTTCTATGTAATTTTAACTCATGTATAGATTTGTTTGCCACCAATCAAAATGTACACTGTTCTGTCACCAGGCTCCTTGGTTGCTACCTTTTTAGAGCTGCACCCACCTCTTTCTCACCATAGACACATGTGACCCCTAATTCATTCTCCGTCTCTATAATTTTGTCATTTCAATAATGTTACATAAATGCAGCCATACAGTATGTGACCCTTTAAAAAACTGAAGTATAGATGATTTTCACTGTTTTAGGTATACAGCAAGTGACTCTACTATTCATACACATATTACATATATATGTATATTTCTTTTTCAGATTCTTTCCCATTATAGGTTATTACAAGGTATTGAATATATTTATTTCCCTGTGCAATACAGTAGGTCCTTGTTGTTTATCTGTTTTATACACAGTATTGTGTATCTGTTAATCTCAGATTCCTAATTATTACCCCCCCTTGCCCTTTGGTAACCACAAGTTCATTTTCCATGTCTGGGAGTCTAAGTCAGTCTTGTAAATAAGTTTATTTGTATCACAATTTAGATTCCACATATAAACAATATCGTATGATGTTTGTCTTTGTCTGACTGACTTCACTTAGTATGATAACCCATAGGTCCATCCACGTTGCTACAAATGGCATTATTTCATTCTTTTTATGGCTGAGAAATATTCCATATACACACACACATATTGCTACAGTGGCCCAAGTGGTAAAGAATCTGCCTGCAGTGCAGGAGACCAGGGTTCAATCCCTGGGTTGGGAAGATTCCCTGGAGAAGGAAATGGCAACAAACTCCAGTATTCTTGCCTGGAGAATTCAATGGACAGAGGAGCCTGGTGGGCTATAGTCATGGGGTCACGGTTGGACACGACTGAGCAACTAACATTTTCACCTGAACACAGGAGCTCATCTTTATTTTTTCAAATTAGAGTTTTTCACCATTTCCAGATATATGCCCAGGAACTGGATTCAATATGTGATCTTGTGAGACTGACTTTTTAAAGTCAGCATAATTCTCTTGAGATTCATTTAATCTGTTGCATGTATTAATAGTTTATTCCTTTTTATTGCTGAATAGTATTCCATAGTATGGATGTTATACAGTTTGTTTAAGCAGTCACCTATCAAAGGACATTTGGATTGTTTCCAGTTTGGGGCTAAGATAAATAAAACTTCTATGAACGTGCATATGTAGGTTTTTATATAGACAAAAATTCTCATTTCTCTGAAATAACTGCCCACAAGAAAATTGCAGTTTATGAGAAACTCCCAACCTATTTCCAAAGTGGCTGTCCCATTTTACATTCCCACCAGCAATAAATGAGTGATCTGGTTTCTTCACATCCTCACCAGCATTTGGTGTTGTCACTAATTTTTATTTTAGCTATTTTGATAGGTAAATAGTGAAATCTCATTACAGTTTTAATTTGCATTTCCCTACCAGCTAATGATGTTAAGCATCTTTTCATGTGCTTATTTGCCATCTGTACACGCTTTTTAATGAAGTGTCTTTTCATGTTTTTTGCCCATTTTCTAATTGGATTGTTTGTTTCTTTACTGTTGAGAGAGTCCTTAACAAAAGTTTCTCTTTTTAACATTCATTTTGGAATACCAGATGTGCTAAATAAGAATTCTGATCAGATGGACACTGCCTATGAAAATGGGTAAAGACCATCTTGAGCCTCATATGCAGAATTATCATGCTCCCCAGTGATGTGCAATTCAGCTCACCATCTCTTTTATATCCTATTTTAAACCAACAATGGACTTATTGTGGGTATTCACTAAAAATAGTCTGATTAAGAAATTTTTCAAACTACAATGGCCATAGTTCTCTGGTGGCCAGTGACTGCTGAGTAGTCAGACACCTGGGACTGCTCCCATCTGATCTGTACTCCCTTCCACACATGCCCATCTGATGTGCACTTAAAGATGCCCATATATCTCCCTTTTGTAAAAAGAAAGAAAATCATTATTATTTTAACATATTGTCAATATTTGAAATGGTCAAAAGAAAAGACTCTAGAATCAGATAGCTTCGGGCCAAACCCCAGCGTCACCAGTTACTCATGGTATTAGGTCTGCTCAGTACAGTTGTGTAGGTTGTGCACTGCACACATGCATACAAATAAGGAGGTAAGGAGGTGAGGAGGGGCTGAAATTCAGATTGCCCTATATTTGTCAAGCCAGCCTGAAGTCAACTCCATCTGGATCAAGGGGCTGCTTCTTCCTTACATAAAGATGCTAACCACTTGCCAAAGTGTACAACAGTTGAGCTGTATTCTACCCAAAGGGACATCTTGTTCTAATTCAAAAGGGGAATGCCTTTTCCTGATTTGCCAATAGACCCTTATAAGCTAGCAGAGGCACTGTGCTGTGTCACCTTGGGTAAGTTACTTAACCTCCCTGGGCCTTGGTTTTCATAACTTTGAAAACACCTTTCTCAAAGGATTATTGCAGGGATTAAGTAGGTTAATTCCTGCAACCCTGGGTTGGGAAGATCCCCTGGAGGAGGGCATGGCAACCCATTCCAGTATTCTTGCCTGGAGAATCCCCATGGACAGAGGAGCCTGGTGGACTGCAGTCCATGGGGTCACAAAAAGTCGGACAAAACTGAGCGACTAAGCACAGCACAGCAATTCCTGTTAGGCACAGCATCTGGTGTAGGATAACTTCTCAACAAATCTTAACTCATTGTTATTATTATTCCCTTCATTCACTGGTGTGGATGACTGGGTCACCTGTGAGCCAGTTTGAAAATCAACAATTGGAAAATGCTAGTCCCATGTACGGCACAAGATCAGGACAATATGACTCTTCATTAAATGGCAGGGCGTCTGACTTTCAGTTGCAAAATGCTTCAAGATACAGAAAGCTCTCCTAGCATTGGGGCTGGGCAGATGAATCAACACAGGGAGGGAGCGGTGTGTCCTTGGTCCTGGAGACCAGCCAGCCTGGCTTTCGGGGTCAGACCCTCAGCCCTCAGCTCTCTCCTGCTAGCCTCCTGTGATGCTTTCTCAAACAGTTGATTTTTTTCTATTTCCTGAAAGATTTAAGTTTTTCATTTCTTTTCCTTGAGAAAATCCCCACTGCATTCTGCCAATACTTTCTCGTCCGGAATAATAGTGAGTATCTGAAAGGGACTTCAGAGGTCAGCTTGTCCATTTGTTTCCAAGTTCCAGAGGATGAAAGAATTGTGTGGAAAGCATATTAAAACATGGGTTCTTGGACCTCGTTTCTGGAGATTCTGATTCAGCATTTCTGGAATGAGGTCCAGGTGGTTTTCTTTTTAATTAGTCCCTTTGGGTGTTTACTCACTCCCCTCTAAAGCTCAGAGAGGGCTATGACTGACTCTAGGTCACACAGCAATGAGCCGAAGAACCAAGACTAAACCAGACTTTACTTGGCTATTTCCCAATAGGCACTATTTCCCTTATGGCTTTTTTCCCTCATCCCCACCATCTCACCAGCTTTTTGTTTCTTGATGTGAAATAGCAAATACCTTAATGGCTTTGCCCTCATGTGAACTTTGGGGCCTCAGCTGGATGGTCTTGGAGGCTTTAAAGTACACCCATCATGTCCAACCAGCAGTAACAATTTACAGGCTCGGGGTTGGTTTAACAGAGGACATAAGGTCTCTGGATTTCAGGGCAGGAGACTCATTCCTTCCGAGCAGAGCATTAGAAGCAAAACTGCCAAAGACAGAGATATTTGCAGCTATCTGTGGCACAGCAAATAGAGTAGGACACAATGGAGAATCTGCGTGCTTCTGGACAACACCAGAAGGGGAAGGGAAGTCTCAGGAAGAGGTGAGTAAAAGGGGTTTTCTGGGAGGCTTATCCGGAGGACAGCCCATCAGCCATCCAGCCACTTGATGTGACATCTGGTACATGAAATATTAACTGAAGGGGGGACAGTATCAGTCACTGTGCCAAGTCCTGGCTGGGACCAACTCTCACCATGGGGAAAAAGAGAAAGCAATGAGTTTTCTGCAGAGACAACAAAACCTTTTCTAAAGACAGGTAACACATTGGAAAATGCATGTGCAAATTTCATAGGGCTGCAGACACGCTCGTATGGGCAAAAGCAAACACGTGGATCTGCACACCAAGCGTGCACACATTGAAACACAAACAGGCAGGAGTGGACACGTGCATGCACAAGGCACACACCTGCAAAATCACAAGTGTAGTTACACACATACCATACAAGCACAAATGTGCTTAAGACTTGCCAGCGTGCCCTGAATTCTTATTCCTATCACCAGACTGTGAGATTCTTCAGATAGAAACTGTGTCTTATGCATCTCAGTAGCCCCAAGGCTCAACAGGGACTGGAGTAGAACAGGCATTCAGCAAAATTTTATTCAACTTTACACAGACCCACACACCTGAACCTGAGCTAAAACCATCCTCTCATGCCCCCACCTGCGGGGAGTGAGCTCCGCCCCTGGCAAAGGTCATGAGGAAGGAGGCTTGGCATACGCAAAGGCAGGATCAAGCCTCAGGAGTCTCCCTGGAAATTCTCGAGCAATCTACCCCCAAAACCAGAGTCTGCCTACTTTCTGCTTTGTGCTTTCACCTACACCTCTGACTACGGGGGGCTGTCCCCCACTACCTCTCTCTGAAAAAAGAGTTAGCTTACAGCTCCAGTTAATAATTCCTGGGTGTGACAGTGTTTCAACCTACAAACTCCCTTGGAAGTCCTCTAGCCTGCCTGAATAGGTTTTTCCGGCCACATGTGATTGCTCAGAGCCTCCAAACTGTGAGAGGCATGAGATGTTCTAAACTGTCTAAATACAGATTCCTTTGAGCAGTTAAAAGATTGATTAGAAATTGTATTGGTGAAGGGATTTTCACTTGTTGGGCCAATGTTTGCTGCTAAGTCTCCATATCCCTTACCTGCTGTGTCCCTGGCAGTGTATTGATTAATATAATTGGTGTAAATAGTAGCTTTAATGTTTGTAACCTGGGACCCTTGAGTTAATTCTTTTTCTTGTTATAGCCCACCACACCTTTGCTCTGTAGGAATGCAACTTTATCTAATGCTTTTGGAGGGTGGCGCTTGACTTATCACCTTTAGAGAAAAATAAGTTTTCTGAAGAAAGGGTCTTAAAATGTTAACAGGCCTCCGGGCCAGAAGATGATGCAAATCACCTAAGCTTTTGCATATGATAAGTTTGCAGGAAGAAAGCCTGGCTTGCTGCATGACTCTACCCCTTCCCCCATTATCCTCTATGCATAACTTAAGGTACAAAAACTACTTTGGAAAATAAAGTGCGGGCCTTGTTCACCGAAACTTGGTCTCACCATGTCATTCTTTCTCTTACCTTCTGGCTGAATTATTCAGCCTCTTTTCTCCACTGAATTTCCTCACTGAGCTATCCTCATTTCAGCTTCTTTTCTCCATTGAGTTTCCTCACTGAGCTATCCTTATTCTATTACTCTTTATATCCTTAATTAACATTTAATTAAGCAATTGTTTTCTGATCCTCGCCGACGCCGTCCCCACTTCGAATTCCCTGGATCCACCGGGGCTGGACCCCGGCACCCACCACTGAGTACAGATGTGCTCAGAGACTTTTTTCACTGTGTCAGAAGAACTCAGGCCTAACTGTGGATCTAAATATGAAGGCAAAATGGGACTGCCTCCCTTGCAGTCCTATCTGAGAAAGTCAGTATGCTCCCACGGCTCCAAAGCTAACAGCCACGAAAAGTCCACAACAGTTACTAGGCCTGTCCTCGATGTGGGCATCCAGCCCACCTGAGGGGGGACCCAGCTGCCCTCTCAATCAAGAATTTCTTTGTTTTCACTATTTTTTTAAACAGAGGGTTTGTTGATTTACTTTTGGCTGTGCTGGGTCTTTGCTGCTGCACACTGGCTTGCTTTAGTTGTGGCGAGCGGGGGCTACTCTTTATTGGCATGCACGGGCTTCTCTCATTTCCGAGCACAGGTTCTGGGGCACACGGGTATCCATGGTTGTGGCGCACGGGCTTAGTTGCTCGGTGGCATGCAGAATCTTCCCAGAGCAGGGATCGAACCTGCATTGGCAGGTGGGTTCTTAATCACTCAAATGTATTTATTATTGGGAATCTCTGTTGGATCCCTAAGCACCCCTGTGCTGCTGTACTCAGTCGTGCCCCACTCTGTGCAACCCCATGAACTGTAGCCCACCAGGCTCCTGTGTCCTTGGGATTTCCCGGGCAAGAATCCTGGAGTGGGTTGCCATTTCCTGCTCCAGGGGATCTTCCTGACCCTGACAGGATCGAACCTGCACCTCTTGTGTCTCTTGCATTGGCAGGCAGATTCTTAACCACTGTGCTACCTGGGGAGACCTAAGCTTCTCTAAGCTTTCCAAAGTTGTTTTCTTTTGCAGAGTCAGCCTTTCTGGTCTGTCCATGGCAGATGGAAGTTTAGTTCCTGTATTAGTTCCTTGAGGAACAAAAGACTAAGAATGGGGTGATTTAAAACGACAGAATTTTGTTTTCTCATGGTTCTGGAAAACAGAACTACAGACTTAAGGCATCATCAGGGATACCTCCAGGGGCTCTACGGAGGAATCCATCTCTTGCCTTTTCCAGCTTCTGGTAGCTGCCAGCATCCTTTGGCTTGGGGCCATATCCCCCTAATCTCATAGTGAAGGAGCAGAAAAGTGTACATTGCCCTGTCACAATGCCAAGCAAGCTGCAAGGCCAAGTTCAACACCGTGGGTTTACTGAGCATGTTCTTCCCATGGAAGTGGAGGGAGTGGATATTTTAGACACTAAATAATTGATCTAACACAAAAATTTTTCAAGTAGTCATGTATGGGTGTGAGAGTTGGACTATAAAGAAAGCTGAGTGCCGAAGAATTGATGCTTTTGACCTCTGGTATTGGAGAAGACTCTTGAGAGTCCTTGGACTGCAAGGAGATCCAACCAGTCCATCCTAAAGGAAATCAGTCCTGAATATTCATTGGAAGGACTGATGCTGAAGCTGAAGCTCCAATACTTTGGCCACCTGATGCAAAGAACTAACTCATTGGAAAAGACCCTGAGGCTGGGAAAGATTGAAGGCGGAAGGAGAAGGGGACGACAGAGGATGAGATGGTTGGATGGCATCACTAACTCAATGAACACGAGTTTGAGAAACCTCCAGGAGTTGGTGATGGACAGAGAAGCCTGTCATGCTGCAGTCCATGGGGTGGCAAAGACTTGTACACAACTGAGTGACTGAACTGAATTGAACTGAACTAATGCTCAGTCTTTGATAATTCATTTTGCTTATCAAATGCTTTCATCTCCATCTTGACACCTGTATTTCCTTGTTCAAATAGCCTTACTAATGACTACAAAATGACAAGATTCTGAACTACCAGGGAATTAGATTCTCTGCTTCTTCATTCTCATTACATCTTTTGTTTTGGGGCATGTGTGTGTGTGTGTGAACTCATTAAGCAGTCTGCATTGTAATTCTGTGTCTCAAGGGTGTGACATTACTGAATGATTCGACCGCTTCATTGATTTATTTAACACTGAATCTCACGCCCCTTTTCCTTCCCACCCAGCGCCACCATAAGTGACAGAGGTGACAAATATCAGTGAGCCTCCACTGTAGCTGGCAATATGTCACAGTCAAGCCAACGAGACATGGCAGACTCTTCAGGGAGATCTTGGGGAAAGTCTTGACTCTCCTAAGAAGAAGAAACACTTCAGTTGACTCTGCCCCTTCTTTTCTGCCTGTCTTGAATGCAGATGTTATATGGTCAACAAGCATTAAGAAACTACGTAGAGAATCATAAAAATTGTAGTTGACACCTTTGAACTACTGAATCAACACCAGTAGCTGTGTGCCTCATATAAGCAGGGTTATCTATTACTTATAGCCAGGGACATCTCTAACTATACAATTTCTTTAGGACAGGGCTTGGCAAACTACAGCCCGTGGGCTGAATCCAGCTGACCACTCGTTTTTATAAATAAAGTTTTATTGGGATACAGCTATGCCCATTTGTTTGTTGTCTCTGGCTGCTTTTCTGCTGCAATGGCAGAACTGAGTAACAGAGACCAGCAGGCCCACAAAACCTAAACTATTTGCTCCCTGGCCTTTTTCAGAAAATAATTTGCCAACTCTCTGCTCTAGGACAAAGGTTATAAATTATTTCTTTTTTATATCTCTCAATGCCTAGCACAGAGTTGGTACACAATAGACATGAAACAACTCTCTGATACAATAACAATAGCATCAGCTGTCATTTATTGAGCACTAACTTTGCCAGGTGCTGTGCTAAACAGTCTTGGTTTATTATCTCATTAAACCTGCACAATGCCTGTTGGTTGGAACCAATGCCTTTCTGGCACTTCTCTGGTTGGCTCAGCAGTAAAGAATCTGCCCACCAATGTAGGAGATGTGGGTGACACGGGTTCAATCCCTGGGTCAGGAAGATCCCCTGGAGAAGGAAATGGCAACCCACTCCAGTATTCTTACCTGGAGAATCACGTGGACAGAGGAGCCTGGTGGGCTACAGTCCATGGGGTCACAAAGAGACACAACTTAGCTACTAAACAACAGCAGCCTTTCCACTCTACAAATACAGAGACTTGGAGTCATTCAACATCTAGCCCAAAGTTCTAAAACTAGTGAAGGACAAAGCCAGCCCTCCAGTCCAGGGTCTGGCAGAGTTCAAAGTCCATACTCTTAACCTTGGGCTCTCCTGTCTCCCATGCGTCCAGCTGAATCTAATCAGAGATTCCCAAGACAGTAAGAGGAGCTCCAGCCTCTTTTTGACACCAACCTGGTTTATGAATAGTGATTTCTTCAAGGGAAACTTCATCACAACTCCCTGGAGAAAAGAACCTCTTGGCAAATTGAAAACAATGACTCAAAATCACAGAAATTGAGGGATTTTACAGCCAACAGATAAACAGAAGGTGTTGTAAATCTCTCCCCGAGCATTGGCTGAAAAGGAGTGGTTCTACATCAGTCAGGACTTCCCGGTGGTCATTCTTTCTCTGCTCATCTGAGATGTGTCCAGACAAAGAGAATTGTGTTTCCTGCCTGTCAACTGCCTTTGATTTTAAGATAAGTATCTTGCCTCACCTTAAAAAAAAAATCCTCTTGCTCATTGTGAGATTTCTCCCAGCACAACTTATATTGAGGTATACGGCGGAGGATTGACAAGAACCCTCTGCTCATCTCAGAGGCTGGCCACCCAGGTGCCCAAGGTGATTGAAGACAAATCACTCAGCTGCCTCCAAGGGGAGGAGGAGGAAGACCTAGGTGGGTATTTGTCACATCAGAGTCTTTTCAACAGCTTGATTCAAAGGTCTTGTCAGAAGGTGAGGGACATTTTCAGATCAAGTTAGTTCAAACATTGTTGGCAGAAATCCCATGGGTTTCTCTTCATAGACTACAAAGAAATGGAAAAGTCAGCCTGAGGTTTAATTTTAATTTCTGTTCAATTTATCAACAAATGCATTTATGTATTTATTTTAAACCTTCTATTTTGTATTGGAGTATAGTTGATTAACAATGTTGTGAAAGCTTCAGGTGAATGGTAATGGGACTCAGCCATACATGTACATGTATCCATTCTTCCCCAAACCGCCTCCTCCCATCCAGGCTGCCACATGACATTGAGCAGAGTTCCCTGTGCTTCACAGTAGGACCTTGTTGGTTATCCATTTTTAAGTATAACAAACACATTTGAAAAGAAAAGGGAGTGAATATTCATTGAGCACTTACTATGTGCCTGAGACAGTGTACTAAACAGTGCGTACTAAACACCAGAAACTTTTGTCCATCGATAAATTATACACTTTGTGCATTATGTCCAAACATGTTAAAAGCTTTGTGCACATAGTAATTCAACTCTCATGGCCACTTTACATAGTAAATACTAATATTATTTATTTACATAAGGAGAAGTGCGGCATGGGAAGTATATCAGCTGTCTTTTGCAGGTAACGAACATCCCCTAACCATAATGGCTTTAAAAATCATGCATTGTTTTAGCTCACGATTCTGAGTCATTTGAGGGTTTTTCTGATCTGAACAGTTCAGCTGATCTTGGCCAGGCTCTCTTGTGCAACTTTTGTCAGCTTGGGGATAGGCTGATGGCTGCAGGGAGGGTGATCACAGTCACATGTCTGGGGGTTGGAAGGCTGTTGGCTGGGAGACAAGGCATCCTGTCTGTCTCATCATTCAGCCAGCTAGTATGACCGTCTTCACCTGGGTCCCAAGTAGCTGGAGGGGACAAATGCCATCTCGAGTCTCTGTTACCATCTCATTTGCTATTTTTTCACAAGGCAAAGCAAGTCACCTGACCAATCCCAGAGCCCCACAGAAGGGACGACCTAATTACATGCAGAGGGGAGGAGAACTGAATGCAGTGAGCCCACCACTGCATTCATCTCCCACAGAGGTCATGCCCCTTATCTAAGATCACACAGCTCACAAGTGGTGGGGATAGGATTTCAACCCAGAGTCTGACTCTAGAATCTGCGTTCTCAAGTACCCTGCCATTCCACAGTACGTTATTTTGCTTTATTCGCAAAAGATTACATTTAAAACTCTAAGAAAAGTGTTAGTCGCTCATTCATGTCCCAGTCTTTGAGACTCCATCACAGCCCCATGGATGGTAGCACACCAGGCTCCTCTGCCCATGGAATTCTCCAGGCTAGAATACTGGAGAGGATTGCCATTCCCTTCTCCAGGGAATCTTCCCAACCTAAGGATCGAACCTGGGTATCCTGCACCGAAGGCAGATTCTTTACCACTGACCCACCAGGGAAACCCCTAACAACTCTAAAGAGAAGGGTTATTCCTAGCTCTATTTTAGATTTTGAAAACAAAAATCTGAACCTCAGGGGAGTTAAATAATTTCCCTGAAGTCACATAACAAGGAAATAAAGGAATCTGACTCACTGTTAAAATCTCCGTCCCACCTCACACTAATACCCACCTGTGCTTGCTGAATCAACCTGTGGGCAGAAGCACCAACCAGGGACCATTTTCAGAAAGTAAGAGCTGGGTTGTCAACATGGACTAAAGTCTTCCCTAGCCACTTTTCCCAACTATTGCCCCGAAGTTTTATTCCCATTCAGGAAATTAATTTCTGCTTAGCAGAGGGGTAGGTGTTGTAGCATTTAGAAGAAATGAAACAGACCAATTTTCAGCTCCCTGGATGCTTACAAAGTGCACAGTTATGAAACAGCAGATGCTAACCCACAATGAAGTAGGTGGATGTGTGAACAGATGGAAGCAATTATGGGCAACTGGAAGGTGAGTGTAAACGGGCTTAATCAAGGCAGACTCCCCAGGGGAGGTGGGCTGGAGGAAGAGTAGGATTCAGATGGACAAAAAAAAAAAAACAAAGAAATAGCCTATCTTGGAGGTACACCTTTCTTAGAAAAATGTGAGCATGGGATACATAAAGGTTAAGTTTCTTTTCTGGTGGCTCAGTGGTAAAGAATCTGCCTGCCAAGGCAGGAGATGTGGGTTCAATCCCTGGGTTGGGGAGATTCCCCTAGGGAAGGAAATGGCAACCCACTCCAGTATTCTTGCCTGGAAAACCCCATGGACAGAGGAGCCTGGTGGGCTACAGTCCATGGGGTCACAAAGAATCAGACTTGACTTGCAGACTAAACGACAGTAACCAACTGAAGCCAACTGAAGTTTAACAAGTGGACTTTCAAATTTAACATGAGAATACAGACTCTAAGATGGCAGTGCCCCAGGGAATTGGGCATAAACTGAAATGAAGTTTGCAAATGTCAGCACTGTGCCCTCTCCTTTTTCTCCATGTGTTACTATTTCTTAGCCAATGAGCTTCCACTTTTTCTTACAAGGTAGATGATGGCTGCCTCTCAATTTAACTTTAAGTTTCCAAGACAGTGACTCTGATTGGCCCAGATTGAGGCATCTGTGTATCCTTTATCCAATGAGCTTCTCTGAGGGGGCCAGCATCACAAACATGGTTGCCAGGGAAGCTAACTGGTGAGCTTGAGGGCAGTGGTTTCTGGGGCTGGACAAACACCACAAACTCTTATCTACTGAGGGTATACATTGAAAGATTAAATGGCGGTGAGCCTAACAAAATCTCGGAAGTTTTGAAGGATGGTAGGTGGGAAGAAAGCTAGGGAACTGCCAGTGGAGATCACTGAATTCTAGCCAGAGTACACTACTGTAAGACTCATCCATAATCACAATCCTCGAGAGGGATATCACAAAGAGGTTTGTAATCAGGAAAATGACACCATTGAAAATTATATATTTCTCTTGTGAAAGCAACACATATTCATTATGGGAATTTTGGCAAATACAGAAAAGTAAGCTATTATTTCCTTCCATTCTTGTGCTCACACAAGCATGCTGGCATCTGGCAATCGAGGAGGGTCACTTTCAGAACCAAAATGTTTAACTATCCACAGTGGACATCACCTATTAAGTTCTGGATCATGTTCTATAAAAGTATTATGTCTCACTTGTACTCACTTGATGTTATCATTCCCTGGCTTTCAGATTAAAAATTATACAAAGTGTCTTCAGACAGCATGTTGTTGTTGTTATTTAGTTGCTAATTCACGTCCAACTCTTTCTGTGGACTCCATGGACGATAGCCCATCAGGCTCCTCTGTCCACGGGACTTTTCCAGGCAAGAATACTGGAGTGGGTTGCCCTTTCCTTCTCCATGGGATCTTCCCAACCCAGGGATCGACACTGGGTCTCCTGCATGGGCAGGACTGTTCTTTTTTTTTTTACACCACTGAGCCACCAGGGAAGCCCGGACAGTGCGGTGCTTATGAGCAATGCAGTTCCTGCCATGACTCAGATTCAAACCCACGTTGCTGTGGTCACAACAGAGTCCTACCCACTATATGATAAGATTGCCATAGTGAACTTACCCATTCCCCCATGGTCAGACAGTTAGAGCATCTCCACTTGTTACTATTATAAATGACTCTGTGATGAATATTCTCATTTCTAAAACCTCATCCCTGTTTGTAGTCAATTCCTCAGCAATGGAATTATTGGGTCACAGGGTTGCATGTTAAGTTGCTTCAGTCGTGTCTTACTCTTTGCAACCGTATGGACTGTAGCCCACCAGGAATTCTGTCCATGGAATTCACCAGGCAAGAATACCAGAGTAGGTAGTCATTCCCTTCTCAGTGGATCTTCCCAACCCAGGGATCAAAACTGAATCTTCTGTGGCTTTTGTATTGCAGGCCAATTCTTTACCGCTGAGCCATCTGGGAAGCCACATCACAAGGTAGGAATGTTTTTTAAGTCTCTTGGC
>NW_011494716.1:6464858-6471524 GCF_000754665.1 Bison bison bison | reverse complement strand
CTCTTGGCACACATTGCAAGTTGTCCCTCCAGAAAAGATGTGCAAAAGGAAACATTCCAGCCAGGCCTGAAGAGAATATTAACAGACCAGAAGGCAAGTTTGGGCAGGTCCATTGGATTATTGCCCATGATTAATGGCAACAAGACCAGTTAGGGTGACAGCACCATTTTCATATGATCTGCAAGGACATCAAAACAGTCAGTCCTAAAGGAAATCAGTCCTGAATATTCATTGGAAGGACTGATGCTGAAGCTGAAACTCCAACCCTTTGGCCACCTGATGCAAAGAACTGACTCATTGGAAAAGACCCTGATGCTGAGAAAGATTGAAGGTGGGAAGAGAAGGGGACAACAGAGGATGAGATGGTTGGATGGCATCACTGACTCTATAGACATGAGTTTGAGCAAACTCCAGGAGTTGGTGATGGACAGGGGAGCCTGATGTGCAGAAGTCCATGGGGGTTGCAAAGAGTTGGACACGACTGAGTGACTGGACTGAGCTGAACCATTTTCACACTGTAAGAGCCTTCTTGTGGGGCCCTAATCCTCAAAGTCCATTAGTGAGAACATGATTTATCCTGGATTATCTTTTTGAAGATTGATCATTTCTCTGACACTTTACCCCCACACACACATTTTTATTTCTGGTCAATGTATCTTTTTATAGACATGTGGTCTTTAGCTATTAACAACTTCAGCAAGGTCTTCCTCCAGCCTAGAAACCTGAGCTCTTTCTTTGATATCTATCTCTGCCCTGATTCACTGAATAGTGATTTCATAGTTTGATTACCAGACAACTGTTTCTTATCTAATGTCCAGGCTAGCTGTTCGGACAGGATGGGAAGATATCTATTTCATTGCTAAACTGCTTGGACGGTCATCACTGCCACATTATGGCTCTCCGAACGTGGGTTGGAAAAGAATATCCAGACACGGAGCACTGCAGAAGGGAGTGAGTTTATTAAGAACAAAGAGCAGAGATAATGTGGGTACAGCGAGTACACAGGCCAGCAGCTCCTCATAGGCCAGGGAGAGTCAACGCTTTTTGTAGATTTTTGATCATGCTCAGTCACTAAGTCATGTCCTACTCTTTTCGAGCCCCTACCAGGCTCATCTGTCCATGGAATTCTCCAGGTAAGAATACTGGAGTGGGTTGCCATTTCTTTCTCCAGGGGATCTTCCCCACCCAGGGGTGGAACCTGCATCTCCTCCATTGGCAGGTGGATTCTCTATCTCTGAGCCACCAGGGAAGCTCTTTTTATGGGTTTGCAGCCAATTTTTATAGCCTCAAGATAAAATTCCTGTCGGAAGGTTGGCACTAGTTGATGGGTTGGGGTGCTATAGGGTGACTACCAAGGTGGGCATTTTTACCTAATTCGGGGTCAGGAAGCCTGCTGGTGATGATCAGGGGCAGTGGGGGCAGGAGGGCTTTTGGCATGGTTACAAAGGGGTTCTGGAGAAGGCAATGGCACCCCACTCCAGTACTATTGCCTGGAAAATCCCATGGATGGAGGAGCCTCGTGGGTTGCAGTCCACGGGGTTGCTAAGAGTCGGACACGACTGAGAGACTTCACTTTCACTTTTCACTTTCATGCATTGGAGAAGGAAATGGCAACCCACTCCAGTGTTCTTGCCTGGAGAATCCCAGGGACAGGAGCCTGGTGGGCTGCCGTCTATGGGGTCATGCAGAGTCGGACACGACTGAAGCGACTTAGCAGCAGAAACAGCACAAAGGGGTTCAGTCGGCTTCAGAGGTGACCTTGGTTCTGGGCTCTGCTTCTGTGGCCTTGGGGCAGGACTCCACACATATGAAGTGGATAAAGGAAGAGAGGAAAATTGGATGGTTCTCCTGGGAGTTTAGATCTCATCAATGGCCCTGCCAGAACTTGAAGCTGACACTGTTCTCTCAACATCATCTCCCAGGGCAGAGAGATTGATTCCAGAGCCAGTTTAAAAAGTTGTGGAATGGGACTTCCCCAGGGGTCCAGCGGTGAGGCTCCACCTTCCAACGCAGGAGGGATGGCTGCGATCCCTGGTCAAGGAACCAAGGTCCCGCATGTCACAGGGTATGACCAAAAAAAAAAGTTGAGTTCATCAAGGCAGCTAAATAGATGATCAGCCTACTAAAAAGTAATCTATTTGCATACGTCTGCCACAGACATCTAAAAAAAGAAGTCGTGGTTATAGGAAACTGGAGTGAGGGGGTACGATCACAAGAGAGGAAAGGAAGAAGCTGAATGTGAAAATCTTACAAGGAAAGAACCAACACTGGGAGAAACCTGACTGTGGTGCGTGCTCAGTAGCTCAGTTGTGTCTGACTCTTTGCAGCCCCACGGACTGTAGCCCACCAGGCTCCTCTGTCCATGGGATTATCCTGGCAAGAATACTGGAGTGGGTTACCATTTCCTCCTCCAGGGGATCTTCCCAATCCAGGGATGGAACTCGAGTCTCCTGCACTGGCAGGTGGATTCTTTATCACTGAGCCACACGGAAAGCCCCCTGTCTACAGTGGGAGAAAATAAAATCCAAAGATGGAGAAAAGGAGAAAATAATGTTGAGCATCTTCAAACAAGTGGATCCAGCTGTCCTTAAGGCAAATAACTCTACCCCCACCACTCCCAGTTACATTAGCCAAGAAAGCCCCAAATGATGTTGCCCATGCCAGTTGGAGTCAGGCTTCTTGTCGCTTGCAGTGGAGAGTAAATTATGTATGAATTACACTGCCTCTCCAGACCTATATACAGAAATGCAGAGAAAGAGATGGCAGAGTCCTTGGAAAAGAGTGAGAGTGCTTCGTTAGCATCCAAAACCTCCCTGTCAGCTCGATCTGCCTTCCTTCCATCTCCCCAGTGAGGTCTCTCCTACTACTGATAGGAATTTTCTGAGCTTCTGCGGCCTGGCTGTTTCACCAAGCATTACAGTCTCCACGCCAGAGTTTGGGTTCTTGGCAGCTCTGCAAATTTGTTCCCTTGGGATAAGAGCTGTGCAGGGCTTTAATCAGGAGTATGTGACCCTGAAGAACAGGTGGGAATCAATAATATATTTCCACGCTCAACTTCTTTTTTATCCTCAAAACAACAGTATCAAAACATTCATGCCAGACTGCAACTGAAAAAGTCATTTTTTAAAAAATTTATTCTTCCCTTTCTTGCTCTTTCATGAAAGCCATAATTGAATGAGTGTACCATATGGAGATGAGAAAGAATCATTTAGAAAAACTCAGAAAATACGGCATTTCCTAGTGGGTTTGTTTTCCCCCATTTTTGTAAAGAAGGCCAATTGCGGTTTCTAGAATGCTTGTTGGATGAAGGGTGATGGGTAAGAAAAAGGAGGGGAAGATATGTTTGAAGTTCAGGGTGTGTTTAGTGAGAAATTCATCTATTAACTCATGAAATACACAGATCCTCAGTTCATGACACACATGCAATACACAGATCCTCAGTTCATGACACACATGCAGTGCATGTATGTGGCAACTGGCCAGATGGTAACCATGATCATGGCCCAGTGATGCCAATGGGCAGCCAGTTTGAGGACCACTGGAGCAGCCTGTTGTCTCCAGGCCAGATAACTTTTAACTAAGCCAACAGTCCTAACTAGCCTTACCAAAAGCAGATGATGACCTTAGCATTGGGCTCCCTGGTGGCTCAGGTAGTAAAGAATCTGCCTGCAATGCCAGAGACCTGGGTTGGATCCCTCGGTCAGGAAGATCCCCTGGAGGAGGCATGGCAACCCACTCCAGTATTCTTGCCTGGAAAAGCCCATGGACAGAGGAGCCTGCTACATCCACGGGGTCGCAAAGAGTTGGACATGACTGAGAAACTAACACTGTCTTTCACTTAGCATTGAGGTGTACATTTGAATGAATGAGTAGAGAGATCTGATCTACTAAAATATTCAACCTCCATGATCTTGACTTTTGGGAAATGTGTTTCAAATGGGGAAGGGTGAGAAATAGAAAAATATATGAAATCATCCCTCCATTTCATTTATTTATCAATTCACGAACTCATATTATTCATGGATACCACGTGTGATATGAAATAGACTCTCTGGGTATTGCGTTGGATAAGACCCAGTCTGTGACCTCAACCAAGACAACTAAATTAGAATGCTAAAGTGATGGATTAGACTACAGCATGCTGAGTGCCATGAAAATAATGGCAGTGTGTGAATGGATCCTGTAGCCATGAAAGGAGGAAAAGCAACCATAGGCAAATGGCTCACAGGAGGATGAGATTGAAGCAAAGATGGAACCATTACTGTGGAGACACAAGGAGATGGGATAGTGAAACTGGTGAGGATTAGATCAGTGCTTCTCAACTTGCCTGCATGTGAGAACCATTTTGGGGCATAAAAATACTAACACCCAGTTCCCACTCCAAACCAATTAACCAGAACCTTTTAGTGGTGCAATGCAGACATCAAAAAATTTTTTTAATCTCTCCAGGTAATTCCAGTGAATTGCTAGTTGCTAGTCCATGGGGTCACTAAGAGTCAGACACGACTGAGCGACTTCACTTTCACTTTTTACTTTCATGCATTGGAGAAGGAAATGGCAAGCCAGTGTTCTTGTCTAGAGAATCCCTGGGACAGGGAAGCCTGGTGGGCTGCCGTCTATGGGGTCGTACAGAGTCGGACACGACTGAAGCGACTTAGCAGCAGCAGCAGCTTTTGAAACACTAGACTTGATTATCAAGTGTCTTGTTACCAATCTAAAGAGGGGCTGTGAATTATTTTTTTTAATAAAAAAGAAATAAAGGACTTCTGATACCATGGAGGTAATTAGATCTAAGAAAGGGCAATAAATTTTCAGACTGATTTAAATGGCTCCGGGTCATTTTGCTCTTGCCAAAACAAAGGTCAACTTCTAGAAGTAATTAGGATAACATAACGGTTAAGGGCACCCCACTCCAGTACTCTTGCCTGGAAAATCCCATGGACCGAGGAGACTGGTAGGCTGCAGTCCATGGGGTCGCTACGAGTCGGACAGGACTGAGCAACTTCACTTTCACTTTTCACTTTCATGCATTGGAGAAGGAAATGGCAACCCACTCCAGTGTTCTTGCCTGGAGAATCCCAGGGACGGGGGAGCCTGGTGGGCTGCCATCTATGGGGTCACACAGAGTCAGATACAACTGAAGCGACAGCAGCAGCAACAGTTAAGGGCAGAGCTCTGTGAAACAGGACTGGATTTGAGACCTAGCAGGTTGTTCTGCCTTCTCTGAGTGCCTCAGTTTTCTTATCTATAATATTTGATTAGTACTATCTGCCTTTTTCATAGGGATGTTGTAAAATATTTATTGAGAACCTATTGTCTGTAAGGCTCTTTGATAAGCCCTGGGAATACAATTTGTTGTTCATTCGCTGAGTCATGTCCAGCTTTTTACAACCCCATGGACTGCAGCACACCAGGCTTCCCTGTCCTTCACTATCTCCTGGAGTTTGCTCAAACTGATGTCCACTGAGTCAGTGAGGCCATCCAACCACCTCACCCTTTGTCTCTGCCTTCGCCTCCTGCCCTCAACTTTTCCCAGCATCAGGGTCTTTTCCAATGAGTCGGCTCTTCCCATCAGGTGGCCAAAGGACTGGAGCTTCAGCTTCAGCATCTGTCCTTCCAGTGAATATTCAGGGTTGATTTCCTTTAGGATTGACTAGCAATTTTACCAAATGACAGAATGCTTATTCTCATGGAACTTAACTAGAGTTGGACATTAGTCAAATAACCATAGGCAATTATCAAAAAATTACCTAACTGCAACTGTGTAACTATGAAGGGATACATCTATTTAGGAGAAACACCAGGAGCTAAGAAAACAGGTATTGAGAGCGCTCATCTGGGAAGACAGGATGGAATTTGAAGGAATAGGAGATAATTTGGAGAAAATGCAGAGGAAGGGGAATTTGATGGAAGTGGGAGGGGAGGGAAGTTCCAGCAGAGAAATGTGTAGAAGCAGAGGCCCTGGGAGGTGGGGCAGCAGAAGATGGAAGTGACACAGTGAGGTTTCAGTTCAGTTCAGTCACCCAGTCGTGTCCGTCTCTTTGTGACCCCATGAATTGCAGCATGCCAGGCCTCCCTGTCCGTCACCAACTCCCGGAGTTCACTCAGACTCACATCCATCAAGTCAGTGATGCCATCCAGCCATCTCATCCTCTGGCGTCCCCTTCTCCTCCTGCCCCCAATCCCTCCCAGCATCAGAACTCTTTGCATGAGGTGGCCAAAGTACTGGAGTTTCAGCTTTAGCATCATTCCTTCCAAAGAAATCCCAGGGCTAATCTCCTTCAGAATGGACTGGTTGGATCTCCTTGCAGTCCAAGAGACTCTCAAGAGTCTTCTCCAATTTGTTCAAAAGCATCAGTTCTTCAGTGCTCAGCCTTCTTCACAGTCCAACTCTCACATCCATACATGACCACAGGAAAAACCATAGCCTTGACTAGACGGACCTTTGTTGGCAAAGTAATGTCTCTGCTTTTGAATATGCTATCTAGGTTGGTCATAACTTTCCTTCCAAGGAGTAAGTGTCTTTTAGTTTCACGGCTGCAGTCACCATCTGCAGTGATTTTGGAGCCCAGAAAAATAAAGTCTGACACTGTTTCCACTGTTTCTCCATTTATTTCCCATGAAGTGATGGGACCAGATGCCATGATCTTCATTTTCTGTTGTTGA
>NW_011494716.1:6458362-6464672 GCF_000754665.1 Bison bison bison | reverse complement strand
TAAGGGGGGTGTCATCTACATATCTGAGGTTATTGATATTTCTCCTGGCAATCTTGATTCCAGCTTGTGCTTCATCCAGCCCAGCATTTCTCATGATGTACTCTGCATATAATTTAAATAAGCAGGGTGACACTATACAGCCTTGACATACTCCTTTTCCTATTTGGAACCAGTCTGTTGTTCCATGTCCAGTTCTAACTGTTGCTTCCTGACCTGCATACATATTTCTCAAGAGGCAGGTCAGGTGGTCTGGTATTCCCATCTCTTTCAAGTACTGAGTAAATATTTCATAAACAGTTAACATCAGCCACTGTCTTTCCTGAATTTAGACTTCAGAGCAGTGAGAAACAGAAATAGACAAAGAGATTCATTGCATCAGATATTTTCTAAACCTTAAAACACTTTAAAATATTCATGATGTAAGTAAAAACACCCTCCTCCCCATGCCATATAAGACTAGTACTTTGTGCTTAATGAAGGTCTCAAGGAAGAAACTTGAGAGTCCCCTGGACAGCAAAGGGATCAAACCAGACTATACTAAAGAAAATCAACCCTGAATATGCACTGGAAGGATTTATGCTAAAGCTGGAAGCTCCAATACTTTGACCACCTCATGGAAAGAGCCAATTCGTTGGAAAAGACCCTGATGCTGGGAAAGATAGAAGGCAAAAGGAGAAGGAGGCAGCAGAGGATGAGATGGCATCACTGACTCAGTGGACATAAGGTTGAGCAAACTCCAGGAAATAGCGAAGGACAGGGAAGCCTGCCATGCTGCAGTCCATGGGGTTGCAAAGAATCGGACATGACTGAGTGACTGAACACCAACAACAAATGCCAACTGGTACCAAAACATGCTTAAACCTGTTCCCTCTCTCCTTTGAGCTTTCCAGGAATGGTTTGATGATGAAATGCAATAATATCCTTCCTGGATTTCCTTGGAATTCCCACTGGGGGCACAAGATAAAGCCAGTCATCATGGCTGTGTATTCCATGAGCCAATAGTACCCATTTGATCAATTATTTTAATATAAGTTGCATAAGGAGCTCCATGCATCAGGGCAAACAGATTTTGTACTTTCTGCCTACAGATTTTTATTTCCTTAATCTTTTGTTTTCTCAGTCTCTGTGGCCTGAGATTTACTTTGCTCAAAAGAGAATACCCATGGGAGGGGGTTGGTGGGTCCAATCCTGGGCCTGGCTCATGGCAAACCCACACCTCTGCTTTCTCTCATACACTGCAGCTTGTCTGCCAAGAGGCCATACAGAGTGCAGTGACAAAGCATGGGTCTTAGAGGTAGACAGAGCTGGACTGAACCCACTGGTGTTACCTTGGACATGACCACTAATTCTTAGCTTCCTGATTTCTTCAAGAGCAAAACAGAGATCATACTGGGAGATGATCACTAAGTTCTACAATAACTATGAAAACCACCTGGTCCAGGGCTATTTAATAGCAGCTGTCAGTGTTATGGAAGTGCTCCTTCTCATAGCTAACATACTATTTGCTCTATCTTGAGCGTTCGCCTTTTCTTCTGACAGAAAATATCACTTGACTTTGAGGAAATTGCCTGTGGGTATTGTATTAGCTAGAGCTCATCAGCACTCCCTTTTCTTTGGTAATGAAAATATTCATCATGAATTGGTTAAGGTGAAAGCATCCGGAAGTGCAGCTGTTATGAGCAGCAGCGTGGCTGCATCCAGGTGCTCAGATGACGTTGTCAACAATCTGCTTCCTGTCCTCTCTCATCTCCACTTTGCCCTGTTTTGGCTTCATTGTCAGGAAAGGCTCTCCCTGTGTACTGACAAAAATGGCCTTCAGCATCTCTAAACGAAGACAGTGCCAGTTTAGCAAGGTTAATGGAAAGTAACTATTTTCCTAATACTTCCAGAAAAATCCCTGGGCTTAATTCCCACATGGGCTTTGATCATGTGAAAGTATTAGTCACTTAGTTGTGTCCAACTCTTGGTTACCCCGTGGACTGTAGCCAACCAGGCTCCTCTGTCCACGGAGTTCTCCAGACAGCTTATTGGAGTGGGTTGCCATTTCCTTCTCCAGGGATCTTCCCAACCCATGGATCAAACCTGGGTCTCCAGCCTTGCAGACAGATTCTTTACCGTCTGAAACACCAGGGAAGCCCTTTGATCACGTGGCCATCTCTAAACCTATCTTCGTGGCCAGGGATGCAATGTTCTGATTGACCAGACCTGCAAGAGGAGCTACAGCTGGAGTGGGAGGAGGGTGGAACCCACAGGGAATGTGGGATGCCCTTCCCTGAAGAGCAGTTTCTGGAAATGCAAACAAAACCAATGCATGTGGGGACCTACTTGGTGGTCCAGTAGCTAAGATGCCATGCTCCCACTTCAGGGGACCTGAGTTCAATCCCTGGTCAGGGAACTAGATTCTACATATTGCAACTAAGAGCTCGCATGCCGCAACTAAGCCCCAACGTGTGTGCGTGACTCAGTCCTGTCTGACTCTTTGTCATGGTCTTGCCAGGTTCCTCTGTCCATGGAATTCTCCCCAAGAATATTGGAGTGGGTTGCCATGCCCTCCTCCAGGGGATCTTCCCAACCCAGAGTTCAAACTCAGGTCTCCTGCATTGCAGGCAGATTCCTTACCACTAGTGCCACCTGGGAAGCTCTGGTGCAACCAAACAAATAAAAATAAATATTTTTCAAAACCCAATCCATATTCAGCAACCATAGGCATTTTCCTATTTTTTCCTCTTGATATCAACTCCCTTCCCCATCAGCCAGCTGTTAGCAGAAGAGGCTGTCTCTGATCAGCGGCTCAGCTAACCATCTCCTCCCATGCTCATCAATCCCCCATCCAGCCTTCACCTCCACTCCGGGAGGCACTGGGCCTCCATCACTGCAGCCTCCACAATTATCCCAGCCTGCCCAGCAAGAAGAATTGCCAGGGAGGGAGATAATTGTAGCCAATCATTGGGCCTTATATCACCCACTGTCGATATATGTTAAACTTCTCAGCAGCAGAGCCATTCTATCACTAGAAACTGCCAATTTAAGAGAAATCAGCAACTTTTCTTCCTTCTCTGACTTTAGCCTCCCTCAAACATAGAAGTATTCTTTAACTTGACTTTACAGTGACCTAAATAACCAACAACAGCAGTACTATGGTTTCAGTGACTATTCACTCTGCAGCTGAATCCACCTGGAAGTGCCAGGTACACACTCCTCCCCTCCCCATGCCTACACCCATGTCAGACATCACTAATCAATCACCACTCTTTCCTGATAAACCGGTAAGTCAGAGCCTGATCTCAGAATCCTCAATACAGCATCCAGAATGAAAAGAATGGAGCTGATTTTATTCATAAGAAAGGACTCCAAAACCTCTCAGACATTGGCAATATCTAGGCTTATGACTGTATCTAACAAGTTTCCTAAAGGAAATCAACACTGAATATTCATTGGAAGGACTGATGCTGAAGCTGAAGCCCCAATACTTTGGCCACCTGATGTGAAGAGTCAACTCACTGGAAAAGACCCTGCCTGATGCTCAGAAAGATTGAGGGCAGGAGGTGAAAGGGACAACAGAGGATGAGATGGTTGGGTGGCATCACCAGCTTAACAGACATGAGTCCAGAAGATAGGGAAGGACAGGGAAGCCTGGCGTGCTGCAGTCCATGGGGTCACAAAGAGTCAGACATGACTGAGTGACTATAAAACAAAAACAGAGAGATTTAATTCTCACAACAATACCCTCACTGTGTGATTAGCCCCATTTTACAGGTAAAGAGTGAGGCTCCGAGAGGTACAGCCACTTGCTATCACACAGCTACCAAAGCCATCTGATTCCATGCACATGCTTTATACCATTCCTCCCCACCTCCTCCTGCTCCTCCTCACCTATTCATATTAAAAACAGCAAAGTGTTCACAACTGCCTGCTCACCACCGGATACGATTGAAGCGACTTCACACACACACACACACACGCACACCTGCTCACCCAGCAACAAGAATAGAGCTTGACATGGCAGCCCCAGGAAAGACTGATCCCCACCTCCCATCTCCAAAGCTTCCAGGTGACTCATCACTCGGTTGACAGCCAGTGCTGCCCCACTGGGAGCATCCAAGGCCACAAGGAGCTGGTCCCCAAGCAAACTGAGTTACAAACGGCCCCAGAGCTGGACCAGCCCCACCCTCCTCAGTGGGAAGACCACTGATGCTATTTTGTCCCGAAGAAGCTGCAGCAACTCTCAGCTTCAGTTTCCCAGGCAAAATTAGCAAAAGCAGTGTGTCAGAGCAAATCTCGCTCAGGGTTCCTAACCCACCAGCAATGGAGGAGAGCAGGAAGCAGCTGGAAGGAGGGCCCTAATGCTGGAGGAAATTTAACCGAACTGAACTTTCACAGCAGGGGCTCAGAGAAGCCGGCCTGAGGGAGGGACAGGGAGGGAAGCCTGGTGTCAGTACAATCTAAGCAAAACTTAAGAATCACAACTCACCATAGCTGTCACCTGTCTTTTATTTTCCCAAGTGTGTTAGTCACTCAATCGTGTCCAGCTCTTTGCGACCCCAGGGGCTGTAGCCCTGCCAGACTCCTCTGTTCATAGAGTTCCCCAGGCAAGAATACTGGAGAGGGTTACCATGCCCTCCTCCAGGGGATCTTCCCACCCCAGAGATCAAACTCGGGTCTCCGGAATTGCAGGCAGATTCTTTACTGTCTGAGCTAACTGGGAAGCCCTTATTTTCCCCAAACAGCCCTGAATCCCATTTTTCCTCTCCCTCCTCACCCTTTATCCCCCCAGTCTTTCTGACTAAACCCCAGAGTGTGGGAAGCCACAGAGAGTAAGCAGGTAAGCTTCAAATTCTGAACGCAGTATCAGCAATTTACTGCCTGAAAAACCTAGAGAATGAGTTTCAGCTTCTCTGTGCCTCACTCTTCCCATCAGTATAATGGGGATGATAATACAGTGTTTCATACTTTACTGAAGTATTTCTCAGTCTTGGCACCATTGATGCTATGAGCCAGATCATCCTTTGTTGTGGGGGCTGCCTCATGCACACCCATCCATCCCTCTGCCAGAGTCACACTAACCAAAAATGTCTCTGCTGCTGCTGCTAAGTCGCTTCAGTCATGTCCGACTCTGTGCGACCCCATAGACGGCAGCCCACCAGGCTCCCCCGTCCCTGTGATTCTCCAGGCAAGAACATTGGAGTAGGTTGCCATTTCCTTCTCCAATGCATGAAAGTGAAAAGTGAAAGTGAAGCTGCACAGTCGCGTCCGACTCTTAGCGACCCCATGGACTGCAGCCTACCAGGCTTCGCCATCCATGGGATTTTCCAGGCAAGAGAACTAGAGTGGGGTGCCACTGCCTTCTCTAGACACTGTTAAACATATCCCCTGGCTGGGAAAGGGGGTTGGGGGGGAGTAGATGGCAGAATCATCTGTGGTTGGGAACCACTACCTTGTGGGACTCTTTTATTATTATTATTTATGTATGTATTTCTGGCTGCGCTGGGTCTTATTTGCTGTGTGCGGGCTTTCTCTTGCTGCAGCGAGTGGAGCCTACTCTCTACTTGCGGTGCTCGATTTCTCACTGCAGTGGCTTCTCTCGTTGTGGAGCACACACTCTAAGGTGCTTGGGCTTCAGTAGTTGTGGCTCCTGGGCTCTGGAGACAGGCTCAGCAGTTGTGGTGTGTGGGCTTCGTGTCCCAACACATGGAATCTTCCCAACCAGGGATCCAACCCGTGTCCCCTGCATTGGCAGGTGGATTCTTAACCACTGGACCACCAGGGAAGTCCCCATTGTAGGATTCTTATGAGGATAAACCAGGTTAATATCACATATTGTAAATCACTTAGGAAAGTGCCTGGTATATCATAAGTGTTAGTTAATGTTAGCTTACTAAGGAAGGAAAGTTATGACCAACCTAGATAGCATATTCAAAAGCAGAGACATTACTTTTCTAACAAAGGTCCGTCTAGTCAAGGCTATGGTTTTTCCTGTGGTCATGTATGGATGTGAGTTGGACTGTGAAGAAGGCTGAGCACCGAAGAATTGATGCTTTTGAACTGTGGTGTTGGAGAAGACTCTTGAGAGTCCCTTGGACTGCGAGGAGATCCAACCAGTCCATTCTGAAGGAGATCAGCCCTGGGATTTCTTTGGAAGGAATGATGCTAAGGCTGAAACTCCAGTACTTTGGCCACCTCATGCGAAGAGTTGACTCATTGGAAAAGACTCTGATGCTGAGGGATTGGGGGCAGGAGGAGAAGGAGACGACAGAGGATGAGATGGCTGGATGGCATCACTGACTCGATGGACGTGAGTCTGAGTGAACTC
>NW_011494716.1:6453207-6458262 GCF_000754665.1 Bison bison bison | reverse complement strand
ATGGCACCCCACTCCAGTACTGTTGCCTGGAAAACCCCATGGATGGAGGAGATTCATGGGATTGCAAAGAGTCGGACACGACTGAGTGACTGAACTGAACTGAACTAAGGCCATGCCTTTGCCAACGCTGTTCCTGCCACCTGGAGGAACATTTCTCTCCCCCCACCCCACCTTTTTCACACCTCCCACAGCCTCCTTTGTGACAGACATTACTAGTCGATTGTAAGTCCATCGCTACCATTTGGTACAGCTTTTAGCCAATAAAAAAATTTTTAAGACGTAAAAGAGCCCATTAGCTTGACCTAGTGTGTAATGGCACTCAATAATATCCCTTGTTTTTTAATGCTGAACAATAAAAAGAAAAAATGCTAATAATAGTCATTTTTATTTTTGCATTCATGTTTTGCCACAGGTAGATTTTAGGTGTTTTATATTTTTTCATCATAATAACAAATATATGAGACAAGTATTATCATTCTCACCTTAAAAACATAGTTTATGTAACTTTATTTACACAAACTATAGATAAAGTTTATATTTAAAACTTTAAAAATGATTTAAAATTTTTTAAATGATGTTATTTGTCTCCTCCACTAAAGGCAGATTCTTAACCACTGGACCACCAGGGAAGTCCTTGCATTCATTTTTATCTGTGCGTGCTGCTAAGTTGCTTCAGTCATGTCTGACTTTTTGTGACCCCATGACTGTAACCCACCAGATTCCTCTGTCCATGGGATTTTCCAGGCAAGAATACTGGAGTGGGTTGCCATGCCCTTCTCCAGGGGATCTTCCTGGCCAAGGGATTGAACCCAGGTCTCCAGCACTGCAGGCAGATTCTGAGCCACCAGGGAAGCCTATGTTTATATAAATAAATCCAATGTACATGTGCACACACACACAAAAAAGAAAGAAATGCAACTGCTAATCAGTTAATAAACTTAATAGATAATTCTATTTTCAGTGCTTTTGTGTATTCCAACTTTTCCACCATGAACAAGGTGAATGTAGAACCCTGTTTCAAACTCCATTTTGTCCATGATTCTTTCTATGATTAGAGAAGTTACATAAACTATATTTTTCTTTACTTTAAGGTGACAATGATATTACTTGTCTCATATTTTTGTTTTTATGATGAAAAAATATAAAATACCTAAAATATTGCCTGTGGCAAAACATGAATGCCAAAATAAAAATTACTATTATTAGCATTTTTTTAAATTGTTGAACATTAAAAAACAACCCACTAGGCCAAGCTAATGGACTTTTTTACATCTTAAATTTTTTTTATTGGTATACATATTTTAAAGTTTATTTTCCATTTACGGTTATAAAATACTGGCTATATTCCCCCTGTTGTACAATACATTCTTGGCACTGTCTTACACCCAAGAATCAAAGCCTATTTTTGACTATGCTCCAAAGCTAGATATCAAATCCTGAGTTTAATTCCAAAGCTCATATTCTTAAATATGACTCCATATGGTTTATGCATGAATATTTTACAGTGGAGGTGAACTTGTGAATCACTTCTCCAGTGATATTGAAAAGCCTGATATTGTAGAGTTTTCTAATTTCCATGATGTAAAGACTCTCCACCATTGAACCAATGAATGGTTCAATAACTGATTCATGAAACTCTTGACCACATTAACAATCGGTTCTTATAAGCTGGTGTCAGGGGCTTCCGGTACATCCCAGGGTGGCTGGCAGTTCATTTTGGAACAAGGCAGAATACCAGTAAAGAAGTCAATTGCATTAAATCTCAAGGAATTGGTATATGGTATCACTTATATGTGAAATCTAAAATATTACATAAATAAACATATATATATATATACATATATACAAAACAGACTTACAGACATGGAGAACAGACATGTTCTCTCTTCCTAAACAGGAAGAAATGGAGGAAAGAAGGATTGGGAGTTTGGAATTAACAGATGCAAACTACTATATTAATATATAAGATGGATGAACAACAAGGTCCTGCTGTAGAGCTCAGGGAACTATATTCAATATCCTGTGATAAACCATAATGGAAAAGAATATGAAAAAGAATACATACATACGTATATGTATAACTGAGTCACTTTGCTATACAGCAGAAATTAAACACAACATTGCAAATTAACTATACAATAAAATTTTTAAAAAAATTCTCAAGGTATTGAACACAATGGAAGAACTAGCTAAGGCAGAGACTGTTTGACCTCTAAAGTCTGACCTCTACACACAAACCTACACTTGGGTTTGAATTCCACTATGGCACCCCACTCCAGTACTGTTGCCTGGAAAACCCCATGGATGGAGGAGCCTGGTAGGCTGCAGTCCACGGGGTCGCACAGAGTCAGACACGACTGAAGCGACTTAGCAGCAGCAGCAGCAGCTGCACTTTTATGGGTTTCCCAGGTGGCACCAGTGGTAAAGAACCCACCTGTCAATGCAGGAGGCATAAGAGACGTGGGTTTGATCCCTGGGTTGGGACGATCCCCTGGAGGAGGGCATGGCAACCCACTCCAGTATTCTAGCCTGGAGAATCCCATGGACAGAGGAGCCTGGGGGGCTACAGTTCATAGGGTCGCAAAGAGTCAGACACGACTGAAGCGCCTTAGCACGCATGCACGCTGCACTTCTGTAACCTAACACTGTAAACTCCAGGTCCTCTGCCCAGAAAATGAGTCCAGGCTGACATTAGCTTTGCAGCCTCACGAGTTGCATGCAAATTCATTTAGGGGAGGGAAAAAAAACAACCTTTCTCCTTCAGCTGATGGTTTCTAGCAAACAACTGAAGAATAAAGATTACCAGCAGGACAGTGAGTCTGGGCTAATGCAGGATTGGCAGCTGGTTTCCGCTCCAAAGACACTCTGCAGGGTATGCTTCAATTAGCCACTGTAGCTCTAGGTCAGGAAAGGAAGCATGGGGAATGCAACTCAGTGGGCTCCTGTGTAAGGCTCACAGCCCTTAAGTCATTAGTACGGAAGGCACATGCTTAGTTAACTGAATAAGCATCAACCATGAGCCCACTCTGCTCCAAACCAAGGAGAGGCTCCCCTCCTCCATCTCTGCCTGCAGAAGGCAGAGACAAGTGACTTCATCTTGGCCCTGCCAGACACCGTGCTGAGCACCCCATACTCTGCCAGACTCTCAAGTGAATGTGTACAGTCATCTCGCCATCTCTAAACATGGGCTGGAAACATGTTCTGGACATGGAGCTGTCTTGCCTGGAGACCTTGGGCTTGCCACTGCCATTTCCCATGAAAGTCACCGGATCCGCTCAGCCTTACATCATGGCCACAGATCTCTATTTCTCAGTTCTTCCCAAGGGTCTCCCTCACTTCAAAAAAGAAAACAGGGTCTTCCCTGGTGGTCCAGTTGTTAAGAATCTGCCTCGAGAGGCAGGGGACATCGGTTCAATCTCTGGTCTGGAAAGATGCCACATGCCGCAGGGCAACTAAGCCCACAACTACTGAGCCTGTGCCCTAGAGCCCACCAGTCGCAACTACTCAGCCCACCAGCTGCAATTACTGAGTCCGTGCACCCTAAAGCCTGTGCTCTGCAACAAGAGAAGCAACCGCAATGAGAAGCCTGAGTACTGCAACTGCAGAGCATCCCCTGCTCACTGCAATTTGAGAAAGCTTGTGCCTAGCAAGAAAGACCCAGTGCAGCCAAAAAGAAAGAAAGAAACAAAAAAGAAAAAAACCACAATCACCAAGAGGGTGAAGTTTAAAGTGCTGAATGCAAAAGGCACATCATTCTTTTTTCCTGTAGGTTCTGCCGCTTAGTCTTCATGAGAGGGATCAGAGAATTCTCTGGAATATAGTTGATGGATAAATTGCAGAGAAGTTTCTCTGATGACTCAGCAGGTAAAAGAATCCAGACCTGCCAATGCAGGAGACACTGGAGATGTGGTTTCAATCCCTGGGTTGGGAAGACACCCTAGCGGAGGAAAATGGCAACCCACTCCAGTATTCTCGAATTAAAAATCCATGGATAGAGGAGCCTGGCAGGCTACAGTCCATAGGATCACAAAGAATCGTATACAACTAAGTGACTAAGCACGGCGCCACATGTAACCAAGAAGAGGAAAATGACATGGATGATGGAATCAGACACATCTGTGTTCAGATTATCTTTAAAGTGTCCCAAAAGAAGATTTAGGGCTTATCTATCTATTAATACTTTCAAAAGGTATACACTGAGCACCAACTATGTGTCAGACACAGTTCTGGATGCTGGAGATACAGTAGAGAGCCAAAATGTGCATGTTTCCCATGGTTCCACTCTCCTGCCTTCATCCATTCATTGAGCATTTCAGTGTCGACTGTCCCAAGAACTGTGTGGGGGCACCGAGGTCCCAGAATAGAGTAAACAAAGAAATAGACAATTGGAAGGCAGGATGGAAAATAATGAACGTACTCAAGACACTTCCTATGGGCCAGGCACCATGGATATTAGCTCACTTCATCCTCCTATGTGTGTGTGCATGTGTGTTTGTGTGTGTTCAGCTGCTTCAGTCATTCCGACTCTCTGCAATCCTATGAACTGTAGCCTGCCAGACTCCTCTGTCCATGGAACTATCCCAGCAAGAATACTGGAGTGAGTTGCCATTTCCTCCTTCAGGGGATCTTCCTGATCCAGGGATCAACCCCCATTTCTTGCATTGCAGGCAGACTCTTTACCCACTGAGCCACTTACATCATGGCCACAGATCTCTATTTCTCAGTTCTTCCTATTTGGTGTAGAATTATTATTGTCCTCTTACAGGTGCATGAATCGGGGTTCAGATGTGCTAAGAAACTTGATCACAAAGCACGGAAGTAGCACAGCAAGATGTCAAACCCAGAGAGTCTGATTTAAAGTGTGCTGTCCTAAACATAACTTTGGATGATTAGTGCATGTATAATATATTGTTGCAGGGAGGGTACTGGTAAACTATCTCTCAAAAAAAAAAAAAAAAAAACCAAGAAAAAGAAGGCAGCGTTTGCAAATACCCAAAATATAAATGCTCCCACCATGACTGATTTGAAGTTAGTATAAGTACTGATGCATGAGCT
>NW_011494716.1:6452690-6453107 GCF_000754665.1 Bison bison bison | reverse complement strand
ATTCAGACTTAAATTGAAGAAAGTAGGGAAAACCACTAAACCATTCAAGTATGACCTAAATCAAATCCCTTATGATTATACAGTGGAAGTGAGAAATAGATTTATGAGACTAGATCTGATAGAGTACCTGATGAACTATGGATAGAGGTTCATGACATTGTACAGGAGACAGGGATCAAGACGACCCCCGAAAAGAGAAACACAAAAAGCAAAATGGCTGTCTGAGGAGGCCTTACAAATAGCTGTGAAATGAAGAGAAGTGAAAAGCAAAGGGGAGAAGGAAAGTTATACCTATTTGAATGCAGAGTTCCAAAGAATAGCAAGGAGAGATAAGAAAGCCTTCCTCAGTGATCAGTACAAAGAAATAGAGGAAAACAAGAGAATGGGAAAGACTAGAGATCTCTTAAAGAAAATTAT
>NW_011494716.1:6449809-6452590 GCF_000754665.1 Bison bison bison | reverse complement strand
ATGCATGAGCTTCCTGAAATTTTAAATAATTGGTTCTTGTGAACTAGTACAAATTAGGCCCCAACAAAGGACTGAAGGTAAGCATGAAATACTGGTAGATCCAGAGGAGATCTACTAGCTTCCCAGGTGGCACTAGTGGTAAAGAATCCACCTGCCAATGCAGGAGATGTAAGAGGCACAGGTTCGATCCCTGGGCCGGAAAAATCCTCTAGAGATGGATGTGGCTCCAGTATTCTTGCTGGAAAATCCCATGAGCAAAGGAGTCTGGTGGGCTGCTGTCCATGGGGCTGCAAAGAGTCAGACATGACTGAGCACATATCAGAAGAGAAGCCTGCCTAACATAGCTCTCAGGATTTCGTTGCAAAATTCAAGAGGCATGAGCCCCCAACTCCTTTTTTGAGGTACTTAGAGCAGTCCTTTTTTTTTTTTCTTTTTTAAATAACTTTTTCATACTTTTTTTCTTCTAAATTTTCGGCCATGACATAAGCATGCAGGATCTTACTTCTCCGACCAGGGATTGAACCCTAGCCCTCTGCTTTGGAAGCATGAAGTCTTAACCACCAGACCACCATGGAAGTCCCAGCCGTTCCTTATGTGAAGACAAAATGTTCTCAGTGTTTCCTTAGATTCTCTGAGATGGTGCAGTATCCTTCCAATGAATTGTTTTTTGCCCAAGATGATTCAGCTTGAGCTTTGTTATTGAAAAACCAAAGAGTCTTCTTATTAAGAAATGCAGAGGGACCAACCCACTTAGGTCTTTTGTTACTGGAATCGGGAAAATGGTCTTCCATGGAGCAGCAGCCAGTGTATTGACGTCAATTCAATGTGGCTTCCATGGAGAGACACACTTTTCTGATAATTCAGGGACTTGTATTCCCAGAACAATAGAAATTGTCACTCTACCAAAGGACAACCTAGCAGCATGATCCTCGGGTGCACTTAAGCATGTGTTTATACACCATTAACTACTTGGCAGAGAGACCGAGGGAACATTATGACCACAAATAACATAAACTGATGTCGGCAAAGCTGGTGCCAGTGAAAGAGATACCGGTGATGAAGATGAATTATCTCCAAAATTACAACAGAGCCCAACAGTAAAGTACAATTCAATTTCAAAGGGAAAGGGCCTTACAAACATTGCACAGATTCAGCAAGAGAGGAAAGTGGGAAATAAATGTCTATTCCGAGGGCCACCTGAACTTTGCAGTCAGGTGGATCTGAGCTTTTCTCTCTGCTGTTTTCCACCTCTGTGACCTTGAAGAAGGTACTTTCCATCCTGAAGCTTCAGATTCCGTTTTTATGTGTGCTTAGTTGCTCAGTCATGTCCAACTCTTTGTGACCCCATGAACTGTACCCCGCCAGGCTCCTCTGTCCATGGGGATTCTCCATGCTAGAATACTGGAGTGGGTTGCCGTGCTCTCCTCCAGGGGATCTTCCCAACCCAGGGATTGAACCCAGATGAGATAAATGATTCAAAATGTCTCCAAGAAATAAATGCAGAATACGTGGATCATTTAGTGTCATTCTAGCCCATAATTCATATTGTTATACTGTTCATGGGGTTCTCAAGGCAAGAATGCTGAAGTGGTTTGCCATTCCCTTCTCCAGTGGACCACATTTTGTCAGAACTCTCCACCATGACCCACCCGTCTTGGGTGGCCCTACACAGCAAGGCTCATGGTTTCATTGAGTTAGACAAGGCTGTGGTCCATGTATTAGATTGGTTAGCTTTCTGCGATTGTGTTTTTCAGTCTGTATGCCCTCTGATGGAGAAGGATAAGAGGCTTATGGAAGTTTCCTGATGGGAGAGATTGACTGAGGGGGAAACTGGGTCTTGTTCTAATGGGCAGGGCCATGAACAGTATGAAAGGCAAAAATATAGGACACTGAAAGATGAACTCCGCAGGTCAGTAGGTGCCCAGTATACTACTGGAGATCAGTGGAGAAATAACTCCAGAAAGAATGAAGAGATGGAGTCAAAGCAAAAACAACACCCAGGTGTGGATGTGACTGGTGATGGAAGCAAAGTCCGATGTTGTAAAAAACAATATTGCATAGGAACCTGGAATGTTAAGTCCATGAATCAAGGCAAATTGGAAGTGGTCAAACAGGAGATGGCAAGAGTGAACATTGACATTTTAGGAATCAGTGAACTAAAATGGACTGGAATGGGTGAATTTAATTCAGATGACCATTATATCTACTACTTGGACAAGAATCCCTTAGAAGAAATGGAGTAGCCATCATAGTCAACAAAAGAGTTTGAAATGCAGTACTTGGATGCAATCTCAAAAATGACAGAATCATCTCTGTTCGTTTCCAAGGCAAACCATTGAATATCACAGTAATCCAAGAAGCTGAAGATGAACAGTTCTATGAAGACCTACAAGACCTTTTAGAACTAACACCCCAAAAAGATGTCCTTTTCATTATAGGGGACTGGAATGCAAAAGTAGGAAGTCAAGAAACACCTGGGGTAACAGGCAAATTTGGCCTTGGAATACAGAATGAAGCAGGGCAAAGGCTAATAGAGTTTTGCCAAGAGAACGCACTGGTCATAGCAAACACCCTCTTCCAACAACACAAGAGAAGACTCTACACATGGGCATCACCAGATGGTCTACACCGAAATCAGATTGATTATATTCTTTGCAGCCAAAGATGGAGAAGTTCTATACAGTCAGCAAAAGCAAGACCAGGAGCTGACTGTGGCTCAGATTATGAACTCCTTATTGCCAAATTCAGACTTAAATTGAAGAAAGTAGGGAAAACCACTAA
>NW_011494716.1:6449335-6449681 GCF_000754665.1 Bison bison bison | reverse complement strand
AACTTCTATGCAGAGTACATCATGGAAATAGCTGGACTGGAAGAAACACAAGCTGGAATCAAGATTGCTGGGAGAAATATCAATAACCTCAGATATACAGATGACATCACCCTTACGGCAGAAAGTGAAGAAGAACTAAAGAGCCTCTTGATGAAAGTGAAAGAGGAGAGTGAAAAAGTTGGCTTAAAGCTCAACATTCAGAAAACTAAGATCATGGCATCTGGTCCCATCACTTCATGGCAAATAGATGGAGAAACAGTGGCAGACTTAATTTTTGGGGCTCCAAAATCACTGCAGGTGGTGATTGTAGCCATGAAATTAAAAGACGCTTACTCCTTGGAAGGAA
>NW_011494716.1:6448762-6449235 GCF_000754665.1 Bison bison bison | reverse complement strand
AAGCTAGTGGAGGTGATGGAATTCCAGCTGAGCTATTTCAAATCCTAAAAAATGATGCTGTGAAAGTGCCGCACTCAATATGCCAGCAAATTTGGAAAACTCAGCAGTGGCCACAGGACTGGAAAAGGTCAGTTTTCATTTCAATCCCAAAAAATGGCAATGCCAAAGAATGCTCAAACTATTGCACAATTGCACTCATCTCACACGCTAGTAAAGTAATGTTCAAATTTCTCCAAGCCAGGCTTCAACAATACATGAACCATGAACTTCCAGATGTTCAAGCTGGTTTTAGAAAAGGCAGAAGAACCAGAGATCAAATTCCTAACATCCACTGGATCATTGAAAAAGCAAGGGAGTTCCAGAAAAATATCTATTTCTACTTTATTGACTATGCCAAAGCCTTTGACTGTGTGGATTACAACAAACTGTGGAAAATTCTGAATGAGATGGGAATACCAGACCACCTGACCTGC
>NW_011494716.1:6439525-6448423 GCF_000754665.1 Bison bison bison | reverse complement strand
AGGTGGTGATTGTAGCCATGAAATTAAAAGACGCTTACTCCTTGGAAGGAAAGTTATGACAACCTAGACAGCATATTAAAAAGCAGAGACATTCTTTGCCAACAAAGGTCCATCTAGTCAAGGCTATGGTTTTTCCAGTGGTCATGTATGGATGTGAGAGTTGGACTATAAAGAAAGCTGAGCACAGAATAATTGATGCTTTTGAACTGTGGTGTTGGAGAAGACTCTTGAGAGTCCCTTGGACTGCAAGGAGATCCAACCAGTACATCCTAAAGAAGATCAGTTCTGAATGTTCATTGGAAGGACTGATGCTGAAGCTGAAACTCCAATACTTTGGCCACCTCATGCAAAGAGCTGACTCATTTGAGAAGACCCTGATGCTGGGAAAGATTGAAGGTGGGAGGAGAAGGGGACGACAGAGGATGAGATGGTTGGGTGGCATCACTGACTCGATGGACGTGAGTCTGAGTGAACTCTGGGAGTTGGTGATGGACAGGGAGGCCTGGTGTGCTTCAGTCCATGGGGTTGCAAAGAGTCAGACACAACTGAGTGACTGAACTGAACTGAGCCCATAATTAGGGCTTTGCAGGTGACTCAGTGGTAAAGAACCCACTTGGCCAATGCAGGAGGTGCGGGTTCGATCCCTGGGTCAGTAAGATCCCTGGAGAAGCAAATGGCAAACCACTCCAGTATTCTTGCCTAGGAAATCCCCTGGACAGAGGAGACCATAGGGTTGCAGAGGGTCGGACAGGGCTGAGTGACTAAACACAGCAAAGAGCATAGTTAACACTCGAGAGGTGATCATTAAGGTGATAATGATGATGACAACAACGGTGATGAGGAGGATTACAGCACAAGTTCTGCCTCACCCAGAAAGCCCTTCCTGACCATCGTATCCCTGACAAACTTTCCTAACCTTTGGGGATCATACTAATGTCGTCTTCACCTCCACGATTAAGGAGATGATTTACTGTGTGCAGGAGCAAAGACTGGGATTCAGGCAGCTTCTGTGTTTCATGCAAGGATGAAAGCCCAAGATGTGAAACCAAACTGCTGTTCAGAGAAGTTTAGCCACTTGCTCAAGATTCCCCACAGCTCATAAGTGTCAGAGGTCGGCAAGTTCGCAAACAGGTGCGTCCTTCTGTACAGCCCACACTCTTGCCCTCTGCTCTATTGTTCCTCCCCAGGATGCTCTGATCTATTCCTGAAGCTTAGTGCTATGCCCTTGGAACCCACTCTTCTTTTTGTTGATGATAATCTTGTTTCCAAATCTCATATTGACCTGTGAGAGGGACCTTTGGATTGATTGTAGCTCCAAAGTCAAGGACACGGAGAAGATGGATTTTTGCCCTTCTCTGAGTCCCAGCATTATGGATTCAGGGGAGTAGAATTCAACTGGAAGTGGTCCAACAGTGTTTAATCTTCTGCATTTGGGGTCAAGGATGACGGAGGTGCGGGGTTGCGGGGGCGGGGGACAAAAATCACAGATGAGTCAGCATTGCTTGGTTGCAGCTGGTGGGGAATTAAATTGCCAAGGGTTTGTACTCCAGTTAATGCAGATTTGTTTTCCCTACAAAAAGCCACAGACATTTGACCTGTCCATCTGATGGATGCCCATGTCCTCCGTGGTCTCCTTGCAAACAGGGCCAGCGAGGCAGCTTAAAAGTGTGGCTGTGGTTCTTCTGGAGTCCATTCACACTTGACACTGGTCCCATTCTTTGGCTTCAATGATTGAGGCCAAAGGCTCTGAATCTAGGCTGCTGGGCTGCAGTCACTGTCCCACCACCCACCACCAAAGCTGTGTCCCCTTATCTACGTAAGAAGAACAATACTCCAAATGCACAGGCCTGTTGTAAGGAGTAGCCACAAGTCACACATACATAGCACAGGTCTCAATTCTCAGGCCATCAGTGTCCCCAGCCCCCCGCCTGCACCAAGCTCTCTGGTCACCAGCCATGAAGAAGGCCCAGAACGGATGGAACAGAAAAAACTTTAGACAACCTCCACCCTTAATCCCTCCTTTGCCTCCGTCAGCCACCACGCACCCCTGCAAAATGCCCAGCTGCGTCCCCTAGCTTCCCTCCATTGGGAAAAAACCCATGCTGTGAGGTCAGGGCCCTGAACTCATGTACCTGGGCCTCCAAAACCTACGCATCCCATCACAATCTCTGGAGTGTGCTTCAGCACTTCTAGAACACGAATGGTAATGTGAACTGAAAAAAAGAAGAAGGAAAGCTGTCTATTGGCGTTGGGTGCATGCTGTCATTACAATACACGCTATGGTTGTCCCCAGAAATTTTCATTTCGCGTGAAGAGACAGTCATCTCCTTGCCAAAGTCCTCTCTGTGTCTCTCCATCTCTCTCTCTCTGTTTTTCTCTGTGCATGTTGATTATCTCAACCTCTTTCTGGGGATTTCTTTTAACCATGTCATTTCTTTCTGGAGGTCATTCTCTCTCTCTGTCTCTCTCTCTCAGCATCTCCGTGTATGCAAGTGTGAATTCTCTCAGTCTCTCTTCCTTTTGGTTCCTCATATCCTCTGCCTCCCTATCTCTTGACCAGAGCAATTAAAAATATATTAGTCTCTTCAGCTACACACTCTAGTATTTTTGCCTGGAGAATCCCATGGACAGAGGAGCCTGGTGGGCTACAGTCCATGGGGTCGCAGAGAGTCGGACACAACCAAACGACTAACACTTTAGTGTCTCCGAGTTCATTTTTTCACTTCAAAAGTAAAGAAAGAAACAGGACTTACTTTGGAAGGTCGTCAAGAAGAGTGAATGATATTGCCACTAGAAGCGCCCAGCATGGTGCCCAGCACAGAGCAAGCACTCACTAACTATTAGCTATTAATATTATTATCTATTTCTTTATTTCAGGTACATCCCCTTCCTCCCTCTGTCGCTGTATTTCTGACTCTATCTCAATTCCTTCCCTCACTCCCTCCCTCCTTCCATCTCCCTTCCCTTTCCCTCTCTTTCTGGACAGAGGCTCACAGTAACCCCCTACCTAGGTTTGTTCAGTCACCTTGGGCTCCTGATCAGGTGTCGATCACAGGCCACCTGCTGGGAATTTTAAAGTAACCCTTGTGGTGCGGAGGAAGGGGAGAGACAGTTTGGGAGTGCTTCCCAGGGTGGATGCTGGCACCCTTGTCAGCCGCAGAAATCTCCTGCCATGCGCCACTGCAATGATGCTGCTGGAAAGCAGGGAGATGAACAGCGTGAGCACGGAGAGTGAGTTCCCCAAAGGGAGCAGAACAGCATTTCTCTAAAGTCGCTCTTGAACTCAAAACTCCAATTCGGTTGCCGCCAATAGAAGTCTATAAAGAGTTAATTAAGGGGCTTCACAAACCGTCAAAACTCATAAATTTGTCACTGTTGAGAAGCGTCACCTCCACGGTCAGACATGAAGTATGGCTGTCGGAAGAGGGAAAGAAAGGAAACAAAGAAGCGGGTCTGCTGGCTGCTTCCTTCCCCTGCTTGAAGGGAGGGGCTGCTTAAGAACTTGGGGAACTCAGAGGGAGGAAGTGGTGGTACCCCTGGGCCGTCGCCCCACGTTGGTTGTGGTCCTGGCCCGTGCCCCAGAGCCCAGCTTGGTGCTTGGTACACATGTGCTCAGTCGCTCAGGCATGTCCGACTCTCTGCAACCCCATGGACTGTAGCCCACAGTCCATGTAGCCACCAGGCTCCTCTGCCCATGGGATTCCCCAGACTAGTGGGTTGCCATGCCCTCCTCTGGGGCATCTTCCCAAGCCAGTGATGGAACCCGTGTCTCCTGCGTCTTCTGCATTGCAGGTGGATTCTTTACCACTGAGCCACTGGGAAAGCCCGCTTGGTACACAGTAGGGACTTAAAATACTTCTTTTTTAAAACACTTATCTTATTGACATATAGTTGGTTTAAAACGCTATGTTAATTTCTGCTGTACAGCAAAGTGAATCAGTTATACATATATATGTAAATTCTTTTTCGTATTCTTTTCCATTATGGCTTCTCACAGGATAATGAATATAGCTTCCTGCTATACAGTAGGGCCTTGTTGTTTATCCATTCTTCACATAATATTAAAATATTTCTTGAAGTGACTAAAGATTTGAAAGAAGGCAGCTGGCAAGGATGAGATGAAGGGCCTCCACCACTGGCATTGAACCTGATGTCTCCCCCCATCACTGCCCTCCACCCCTTCCTGTAAAGCAGGTGACGTGGAGGCATCCTCTTTTCCTCCTGAGCATGGACTACTCCCACCCAGGTGTTACCATGGCAACCCCAGTAACAAGGAAGAGCGAGGCTCTGGAACTCCAACCCTCCTAGCCCCATCCTTGCTTCTGTTAACGTCTGTTTCTTCTTCGTGTGTAAAAAACAGCTCATAATTGCATTTCCGTTATAGAGTTTCTATGGAGATTAAATGAGAATTTATTTGAAAATAGATATTAGCCACAGCTGTTATTGGGGCTTTCCAGGTGGCACAGCAGTAAAGAATCTGCCTGTCAATGCAAGAGATGCAAGAGAGGTGGGTTCGATCCTGGGTCAGGAAATGGCAACCCATTCCGGTATCTTGCCTGGGAAATCCCATGGACAGAGGAGCCTGGTGGGCTACAATTCATTGCCTACAGTCCGTAGCATGATGCCTCCAGAGACCAGCAAGCTCCAAGTGGCTGGGTCTCCCCCAGGTGGTCCTCAGGGATGTTTTGCTCTTTCATTTGAAGAAGCAGATGCATTTCTTAAGCTTTCTACTCCCCCCTCGCTAGCTCTGTGCTCCTACATCTCTGAGTCCCAGGAGTTACTATTAGAAGAGATGCCCACTCCTGGCATTCCTGAGCTGTCTTTTCTGCTTTAGGACAACCAGCTTCCTCTCTGGGGTGCTAGAGGGCTGTCAGGAGATGTTGGAAAGGGGGCCAGCCACAGCTTTGCCCTCTCCATGCTGTTGGACACCCCCACAGCCAGCACCATCCCCGTGGGTATTCACATTCTGAGGTAAGAGATGCAGACAGACACAACCCATCATTTCCATAGGAAATGACATATGGCCTAAGAGGCGTGGGCTAATTGCAAAGCTGTTATAAAATGTTACTGACTATATCTCTTATTATTAAATAACAATCTCAGTGGAGCCTGAGGATTGGGGGTTTTTTAGGCCAGCCACCAGCTCTGAAATTGACACGACCAAGACAGCTAGACCTCACCTCAAGGACCTCATTCCGCCTACCTCCCTGCAAAGTTAGCCCTTGGGTGGCTTGATTTTCCAGTTAGAACAGCTCTTATGCTTGGCTGGGCCATATTTCAATTTAATTGTCCTGCCCACGACAGACTCACTGTCTCACAGGCTGGAAAGAGAATGAATTAGAAGAAGTTTCCTGTTCCGCCTCAAGGAGTCGGTCCCCGCCCTCATGCTATGTTTAGCACTTGTGTGGGCTCTTGGCTGATGCCAAATACATCCTGGCTTTAATTCCTGTTTTGAGGGGACACTTTCTTCACTGAAGATGAAGCTCAGGGGTGGAGGAACTTGCTGAGATGTGCATTCCTCATTTCCTGTGGAGTGGTAAGGCCTGGTCTGTCTGGGAGAAGAGGGTGCCTTCTCTCAAACACGATCCCCTGGAAAAGGGAATGGTAACCCACTCCAGTATTCCTGCCTGGAGAACGCCAAGGACAGAGGAGCCTGGCGAGCTACAGTCCATAGCGTTTCAAAGAGTCGGACACGACTGAAGCGACTTAGCATGCGTGAGTCCATTACTGGGCTTAATAGGAAGGAAATGGGGGCTTCCCTGGTGGTTCAGTGATTAAGAATCTGCCTTGCAATGCAGGGGATACAGGTTCGATCCCTCGTCTGAGAAGATCCCATATTCTATGCAGCAACTAACTGCGTGTACCACAACTACTGAGCCTGTGCTCTAGAACCCTGGAGCCACAACTGTGGAAGCCCACGCACCTACGGGCCGTGCTCCACAAGAGAAGCTGTGGCAACAAGAAGCTCGGATGCCACAACTAGGGAAAAGAAGACCCGTCACAGCCAAACATCTGTTTTAAATAAATTAAAAGAAAGTTAAAGGAAGGAACAGAGGACAGGCTCTGGAGTCTGACATCCCGGTTTCAGTACCATCTTGGATACTGCCCAGTGATGGGAAAAGTTATCTCCTCTCTGCTGGTTTCTAGATGTAGAGTCTTGGACCAGTCATGTAACCTCTCTGAGCCTTGTTTTCCTCATCACTAGGATGAGAACAATAGTCCCCACCGCCTACGGCTGTTAAGAATTGGGTGCAACAATACATATAATGAAATAAATGCTCAAATAAAGATTAGCTGTCATTGGATCAATAACCCCATGAGGTAGGACTTATTATTCCCATTTTACAGATGGTAAACCAAGGTTCTGACAGGTTACATTACTTGCCTGATATCCTCTCGTAATCCTTGGATTTGAACACAAATGTGTAGGGTGCTAAAGCCATGCTTTGGACCAGAGTTCAATAGGAGGGAACTAGAGGTTTAGGAGGAGAATAAGGGGACAGCCTAAGTCTCCACCCTGTGCCCTGCATGTAGAGACAAAGGAGGAACTCGATCCAGGTACCACAGGAAAAGACTGGAGGGGACTTAGCATCTTTGCCTCGTTGCTTTCCTTTCTCTGTGTTCCCTTTTTCTCTCTTCATATCATCATCCTTCTCTGCTTCCACTTCCCCACTTGAATGTCAGTTGGTATCTTAGTATTAAGATAAGCAAACCCAGACTCAGAAATTCTAAGCACCCTTCCCAATATGCTCTTCCTCCACTGGTCACCCATCTCTTAGCCACTTAACCCCAAAACTCACAAGCCACCTTTTCCTCACCAGCAAAACATAGAAACCCCAGCTTTCTGTTTTTATGAATTCAGCTTTTTCAGACTGCACACATAAGTGAGATTTGTCTTTCTCTGTCTGACTTATTCCACTGAGTGTGATGTCCTCAGCGTCCATCCATGTTGTCGCAAATAGCAAGGTTTCCTTCTTTCTCGTGGCTGAATAACATTCTGTTGTATACATAACTACATCTTGTTGATTCATTCATCCACTGGTAAGCAAGGAGGTGGTTTCCATGGCAACCCCACCTTCATACAGGTGACTAGTTCCTCACTTTCCCCCACCTCCTGTACCCCCGTCACCTCTCAGCTGGGCGGCTGCTCAGTTACCTTCCCGCTTCACTCTTGCCCCTCCCCATTCTATTCCCTGCACGGCATCCAAGAGCTTTTGAAAACAAAACAGATCTTACAGGACTTCCCTGGTGGTTCAGTGCAGAGACATTACTTTGTGACAAAGGTCCCTACGGTCAAAGACATGGTTTTCCCAGGAGTCGTATATGGATGTGAGAGTTGGACCATAAAGAAAGTTGAGCACCAAAGAATTGATGCTTTTGAACTGTGGTGTTGGAAAAGACTCCTGAGAATCCCTTGGACTGCAAGGAGATCAAACCAGTCAATCCCCAAGGAAATCAGTCCTGAATATTCATTGGAAGGACTGATGCTGAAGCTGAAGCTCCAATCCTTTGGCCACCTAATGTGAAGCACTGACTCATTGGAAAAGACCCTGATGCTGGGAAAGATTGAAGGCAGGAGGAGAAAGGGATGACAGAGGATGAGATGGTTGGATGACATCACTGAATCAAGGGACATGAGTTTGAGCAAACTCTGGGAGTTGGTGACGGACAGGGAAGCCTGGCATGCTGCAGTCCATGGGGTTGCAAAGAGTTGGACATAACTGAGTGACTGAACTGACTGACTCAGTGGTTAAGAAGCCACCTTGCAATGCAGGGAATGTAGGTTCAATTCCTGCTCAAGCAACTAGGCCCACGCTTCTCAACTAGAGAGTTCGTATACCTCAAGGAAATATCTCATGTGCCACAAGTAAGTTGTGATACAGCCAAATATATGTGTGTGTGAATATATATATATATATATATAAAACAGATCCTTTTATTCTCCAATCAGAAAGTTTCTACTGATCTCTATTTATATTTATTAATAAAATCCACACTCCTTCACCTTCCAAAACTCAGCCTCATCCTGTCCACTCCTGTGCTCAATCCCCTGCATCCACCATGTGGCCTCCTCACCCACCCTCTTGGGTCCCTTCAGACCATCTGCCTTTGCATTCAAGTTCCTTTAGCCTCAAACGCTCACCCTTGGATTTTTCTGGACCTGTTTCCTTCTTGTCTTTGAATCTCAGTTCAAAAGTCACAATCTCAGGGACTTCCCTGGTGGTCCAGTGGTTAAGACTTCACCTTCCATTTCAGGGAGTGTGGGTTTAATTCCTGGTTGGGGATCTAAGCCCCATATGCCTGTGTCTCCCCAAAAAAACTCAGAACATAACAGAAGCAATATCGTACAAATTCAATAAAGACTTTAAAAAATTTTGCAAAAAGTCACAACCTTTGAGAGGACTTCCCTGACCTCCCAGCTCCCTCTGACCCATTCCCAGTTGTGATTCTTGCATCCATGTATCACCAACTCCAATTTTTCCTCTTTTGTTTCTCCCGATTAAAATGCAACTGCATGAAAAAAGAGCACTGTGTATTCTGTTTATGGTTTCCTCATGAGTTTGAGCAAACCCTGGGAGATAGTGCATGCTGCAGTTCATGAGATTGCAAAGAGTCGGACATGACTTAGTGACTAGACAACAACGGTACCTTAGACACAATCTGGCACGAAATAGAATCTAGCATCTGCTGCTGCTGCTGCTGCTAAGTCACTTCAGTCGTCAACTCTTTTCGACCCCACAGACAGCAGCCCACCAGGCTCCCCCGTCCCTGGGATTCTCCAGGCAAGAACACTGGAGTGGGTTGCCATTTCCTTCTCCAATGCATAAAGGGGAAAAGTGAAAGTAAAGTCGCTCAGTCGTGTCTGACTCCTAGCAACCCCATGGACTGCAGCCTACC
>NW_011494716.1:6436823-6439383 GCF_000754665.1 Bison bison bison | reverse complement strand
TCCCTCCCTCTTGTCCCTGCCCCTTATCTAGCTGTTCATCTCTTAAATTCGATATTCAGAGGAAGGAAATAAGACATGTCATGTTTGATGCTTAGTCATTTGTAACCAGTAGGTAAAATCCTAGAACTCTTAAAATCTAATGAATTCCAAATTCTAAAACATAACACGTGGATGGGTCCTCCAAAGGGTTTAGCAGCCTCAAGGAAATGATTCCGTGTCCCCATGAATATAAATGAAGAAGGGTCGCCCGATGATTACCTTCAGAGAAGTCGTGATGTCTGGAATCACCATCGGCGTCTTGACCCGGGCTCTAATGCACACCCCTAAATTCACTTCATTAGTTTTAATTATCCCCGCCCTGAGCAAACCAAGACTTCAGAGCTATTTTAGAAATGGAATGAGCAAACGTGGAGATGGGATAACTTTCTCCAAGGTGTTTAGCTGTAATTGTTCTCATGTTGCATAGAAACAAAAGTAGCCATCTGCTTATCTACAAGCTGAATTTAAATTGCATTTTCGAGGAACAAGCCGTCTGATGAGTTTCTTCATTTTTCTGGATTCATGGCTATCAAATCTACCCAGACCAACTGTAGCTCTGGCTGAACTGCTCCCACCTTCTCCTATGCAGGGATCCTAAGTCCAGTCACATCCATTTCTCCCTTTTACACAAACACACACACACACTCAAACAGACTGCATCATTAGCAGTGCCAATGGCAGAAAACCAGTCTGTTAAACACACATATAAACACCTTCACACAAAACAGCACAAAGCACACGCCCAACCTGGGCACTTTTGACCTCTGTTTGCCGTCACAACACTGTAGCCTGAGCTGTTACCATTTTTCACCAGGATACTGTAAGAGCCTCCCCTCCGCTCAGCTGCTAACATGCAGGGAGCATTGACTCCCGCCTCCCAAAGCCCCCTAGTGGTCCCTCTTCATATGTGCCTGAAGTTCTCATCATAAACTGCAAGCCCTCAACCCATCTGGCCCCTGCCTTCCTTTCCAACATCGTCTTGTATGACTCACTCTGCCTCAGCCACTCTTGCTTCTCGGATATATCTGCAATCCACCACCTCCACTTCCGCTTAAGCACCTCTGCGTTTGCTGTCCCACCAGCCGGAACTCGTTTGCAGCCCATATCCACGTGGCTGGCTCCCTTGCTTCAAGCAAGCCTTTACTCACCTTTCCTGAGAAGCCTTCTCTGATCACTCCAACTGAAATAATCACCCCCAGTCTCCCTTCCCCTGGATTTTTGCTCCATATTGCCATCAGCTCATGACATTATGTTTTCTAAATATTTGCTTAGTGGTCATCTATATTACAGGGCTTCCCAAGTGACTCAGATGCTAAAGAATTCACCTGTAATGCAGGAGACCCAGGTTTGATCCCTGGGTTGGGTAGATCCCTTGCAGAAGGGAATGGTAACCCAACTCCAATATTCTTGCCTGGAGAATCCCACGGACAGAGGAATTATAACCCTGGTGGGCTATAGTCCAGCGGTCATAAAGAGTTGGACACAGCTGAGCAACGCTCACACACACGTCTATGTTATACTTAAGAATGTGCCAGCAGGGGGCTTCCCTGGTGGTGTAGTGGCTAGGAATCTGCCTGCCAGTGCAGGGGACAGGAGTTCAATCCCTGGTCCCCAAAAATTCCACATACCGCGGAGCAACTAAACCTACACACGGCAACTACTGAGCCCACGTGCTACCGAAGCCCACGTGCCTAGAGCCTGTGCTCTGCATCAAAAGAAGCCACTGCAATGAGAAGCCCTCCCACCGTGATGAAGACCCAGTGCAGCCAAAAATAAAATAAATTAATCAGAAAAAAGGAAGAATGTGCCAGCTAGTGAAATGGAGTGAGGAGAAGAAAACCTGGTTTTAACATCTATAGACAGATAGAGGCTATTTTTCTGCAGAAAATTCCACCAGTCAAAAGAACGTTGTAAAACAGACACGAGATAGGTAGGTAGAAAAATACATGCATACATACATGCATAGATACATGGACTCAGATCGAGGTATAAAGAAACAATAATATCATTATCAATAATTAATGCCGGGCTTTTTACTAAATATATTCCATTGGTCAGGAAGCAACAGTTAGAACTGGACATGGAACAACAGACTGGTTCCAAATAGGAAAAGGAGTACGTCAAGGCTATATATTGTCACCCTGCTTATTTAACTTATATGCAGAGTACATCATGAGAAACGCTGGGCTGGAAGAAGCACAAGCTGGAATCAAGATTGCTGGGAGAAATATCAATAACCTCAGATATGCAGATGACACTACCCTTACGGCAGAAAGTGAAGAAGAACTAAAGAGCCTCTTGATGAAAGTGAAAGAGGAGAGTGAAAAAGTTGGCTTAAAGCTCAACATTCAGAAAACGAAGATCATGGCATCTGGCCCCATCACTTCATGGGAAATAGATGGGGAAACAGTGGAAACAGTGTCAGACTTTATTTTTGGGGGGCTCCAAAATCACTGCAGGTGGTGATTGTAGCCATGAAATTAAAAGATGCTTACTCCTTGGAAGGAAAGTTATGACAACC
>NW_011494716.1:6434988-6436484 GCF_000754665.1 Bison bison bison | reverse complement strand
TACAGAGGATGAGATGGCTGGATGGCATCACCAACTCAATGGACATGGGTTTGGGTGGACTCCGGGAGTTGGTGATGGACAGGGAGGCCTGGCGTGCTGTGGTTCATGGGGTCAGGAAGAGTCAGACACAACTGAGCGACTGAACTGAACTGATTATGAATATGTCAAGTCCTTATTGCAGTAATTCCAGATAAGAAATATTGCCCTCATTTCAGATAGGAGGAAACTGAGGAAACTTCCCAAGGGTGATTTCACTGGGGAGCCACTAAACCTGGACTCCTTTCATTTCAACTGCTTTTCATGAGGCACCTGTGTGGTCTACCTGGTTCCATTAACTTCACTGTCTTTCTTATTGAGAGCCTGCCTTCCTAAGCAGAAAAACCAAGGAGGGAAATTAAAAGCACTTGTGAAGTCGTTTCACCCATCACTGACTGCTGGGCGCTCCCTAAATAGAAGGATCTCGTATGTGTTTGCAAATGCTAATCCACTCTGGAGTCTTTCATTTTTAGAAAAAAGGGGTGCTGGGATCCATGAGCACTGAGATTCGGCTTCACTGTCATGTTCCTAAGCATACAGAATTCACACGTCTTTAGCTCTTTTGGTCTTCCTGGCCCTGCATGCAAAGGAGTTTGAAAACCTTCCAGAAGCTGCCACGTGCCATGATCAGCAGGAAGCTTTAGATTCTATGCAAGAACAGAAAATCAAGAGGCTTACACCGGCATTGTGAGTGAGGCTTTGTGGTCTTTCAGCAAGACTGTTTTCATATATATTTATAAAGTGCCCACTATACGCTGGGTACTGAGAATATAGAAATGATAACACCTAGCCTCTGTTCTCAAGGAGGTCAGACAGCATCTCCTCAACCAGACCCATCCAAGACCCAACATCACTCAACAAAAAGACAAGAGAGGAAGGCATCACTTCATCCGTTAAGTCAACACGAGCTCCATCACTGAGTTGCCTTATTGGTAGGCTTGGTGGGCCAGCATGGCTTGAGACAAACGTTGAATCTAGTTCTATTTCTCACCTACCAGGAGTGTAGCCTTCTGCATGCTGGATAGCCTCTCTTAAGCTTCAACTTTCCTGTAAATAAAATTGGGATGATGTCGACCACCTGTTCGTGTTGTGGAGATAATTAAATGAATAATGGTTTAAAAAAAAAAAAAAAAAACATGTATAGTGCCTGGCTCATTGTAGGCACTCAACACATGGTAATTATGGAAAGCAAATACAAAAGGAGAGAAGGAAGGAAAGAAGGGAGGGAGGGAAATTTTATGCCAAGATTCAGGCAGGAAAGTGGAATGGTTTCAAAAATGATCTGACATGCCTGTTTTTGGATAATTGCGCTACCGTTGAGGAAACTATCTTCAGGAGTTAGTTTCAGGAAGAAGCCAATTTCAGGAAATCTAGCCAGAAATGAAATGTACTTTTGTGAGTGACATGAGAATCTGACTGTACTTTCCATCCAAGAAATGTCCAAACATCCTTCATCTATT
>NW_011494716.1:6422380-6434888 GCF_000754665.1 Bison bison bison | reverse complement strand
CTATTATCCCGAAGCTCACATCCCTCTTCATCACCCTTGTCAGACTCTTGGAGGATTGCACCAAAATACCACAATACGTGTACAACAAAGCCCAAAATGCAAGGGCCAATTTGTCAAAGGTAATGGGAACCTTAACGATATCCAACTCTTGAATCCAGAAATCTCCCTTCTAGAAAATACCATAAGGAGATATTGTGAAACACAAAGCTGTGTTTGCAATGTGATTTACAATATAGAGGACAGGAAATGACCCAACTGTCCAGTAATACAGCACTGGGTAAACAAATGCGGGCACATTAATATGATGGACTGTTATAAGGTCATTAAAATTATGTTTATGAGCATTTTGAATATCCTGGGGAAATACTTACTCTACAATGACAAGCAAGATAATGAGGATACAAAATTGTATTACTTTAGTCTCAACCCTGTAGAGGAAAGAAATGAAAATATGCTGGCGTGATCAACCCTTTGTGTTGTGTTTTAGAATAATTTTTTGTTTTGTAATATTTTTTTTATATTTTTCAGAACTTAAGCTATAGTGTGGTGGAGATTTTTCTCCACCTCATTCCATTTGCCATAAATACATTTCTACCCACTGCTGTTCTGAGATCCTGGCTGTCTTCAAACTAGGATAGGAAGGTGTGGCTTGAGAAAGGTGCAGAAACGCACAGACTTGTTTAAATTTTTTTAATTTTATTTATTATTTTGGCTGTGCTGGGTTTTCGTTGCTGCATGGGCTTTACTAGTCTCAGCGAGTGGTGGCTACTCTCTAGCTGTGATGCACAGGTTTCTTATCGTGGTGGCTTCTCATTGTGGAATGCAAGATCTAGGATACACGGGCTCAGTAGTTGTGCTTCCCAGGCTCCAGAGCGAAGGCTCAGTATTTGTGGCACCTGAGCTTCGGTTCTCCGCGGCATGCGGTATCTCCCCAGATCAGGGATCGAACCCGGGTCTCCTACATTGGCAGGCAGATTCTTTATCACTGAGCCACCAGGGAATCCCCAGACTCACTCAGAGTTATGATAAACTGGAACTGTGCGCAGAGATGGTCAGTCATTACCAGGAGAGGGCTTTGCCTTAAAATTGTTTCCTACAGCTGAACTCCTTCATCTTCTCTCTTACACAGTTCTTGAAGGATGTCATAATTCCACTCATCCCTAAGCTTAACTGGGAGAAAACTGGGTAGAACTTAAAAACTGGTAACATGGAGAAAGGCTGACAGGAAGCAGTGGGGTGCAAATTAATAAACCAAGGAAGCTATCGGGGAAGGAGGGGAAAAAGACCACAGGGGAAAAGGTGTTCAAAACTCATCTACTTAACAGGGTCAAACAGATAACCAAGCTGTGTGAAGCAAGAGGGATTGGAGGGGGTTGTGCAAACTGAAGAAAGAGTGCATACCCTGTGGAATGGGCAGAGTTAATTAACTGCAGGTGAATGTTACCACGTGGGAAAGCAGCCCAGGGTTTGCCAAGTTTCTCCCATTTTTCACCCAGGAATCCATATTTCTATGTAAGAAAAATCTCTGGCTTTTAAATATTGGGAAATATTTAAAGTTTTAAACTCCATTTATCAAAACATGATATCCAATAAAATACAATAAAAAATATAACAAGTTGGTTCTTTTTGTCTGATGGATGCATTGGACATTGTTACTTTTCTCTATTTGTGGGGGTGGGGTGTGCTTCCCTGGGGGCTCAGACGTAAAAGAATTTGCCTACAGTTCAGGAGACCTGGGTTCAATCCCTGGATCAGGACGATTCCCCTGAAGAATTACTCCATTCTTGCCTGGAGAATCCCATGGACAGAGGAAGCTGGTGGGCTACAGACCATGAGGTTTCAAAAAGTCAAACACGACTGAGCACTTTCACACTTTTTTTTTTTTTTTTTGTAAGTGTATCAAAGGAAGCAAGGACATTGAAAATGTCTACAGGCCAAGTAAAATATTGACATAGTCCACCTTCAACCATTCTTAATATAAGACTTCTTTTTTACCTAAACGAGGTAGACCTAGTGTGAACCGATGGGCAATTAGAAGGGAATCACAGGGACTTCCCTGGTGGTCCGGTAGCTAAGACTCCACATTCCCAATACAGGGGCCTGGGGTTCGATCCCTGGTCAGGGAACTAGAGCCCACATGCTGCAACAACTAAAAATCTTGCATGCCACAATGATTGGCACAGCCAAGTAAATCAATTAAAAAAAAAAGTTCACTACTTATTTCAAAGTAATCCTTGGATTCAAGTCAACTGTACTTAAAAGAGAAATACAAGTTTTTCAATTATTTTCACTGTGCTCAATTTTTTTTCAGGAATGGACGTCACCATCCTATCTTTCCAAATGTTAAGGGATCACAAGACAATGAACATCCTTTAACCATCAGAAAAGACTGGACAACAATGAGAGGTGGAGTGAAACTCAGCGAGACTCCTGTCTGCAGCCTAGAGAATGGATGTCTCTTCCATCTAAGCCATCCTGGCTCTGTGAGTGAAGGTCGCTGTTGCATTTAGAAGACACATCCAGACTAATTTGTTTAACAAATGAAGAGAGGTGTGAGGCACTCCGGGTCACAGAGACAAGTGATGTTGTCGCTGTCTTTATAAATCATTCCCGCTGCTTCTGAGATGCCAGGTTAACCTGTAGGGGCCTCTTTTTCCATTGGCAAAGCTGAGGAATTCAGGTAAACAGATTGTGGGAGCATTTACTGGTCCAAAAATGATGAGAATCTTGCAAAGATAATGCGGGAACACTATAGTTCATTGATGTGACTGCCTCATTCCAAGGGCTGCCATCTGGTCCCCAAGGGGAGATAAGAACTGGGCTGTCCTACAGCTTGGCTTGTGAGATCCAGCTGTCCTTGGCTATGACTGACTCACCTTCCACTGACCCATCAACCCAGGGTCCTCCTGGCCCAGCACACTGGTTAAATGAGTCTACTAATGACTGTAGAATTGATGATAACCATTAACTGTAATGATTACCATTAAACCATAGATTTGATGATAGCAAGGTACCCCTGTGAAGCCAATGATGTGCTTATGATGGACTTAGATTTCCACTTAATATTTGCGAATCTTGGCATGGGTATTCACAGCCCCACTGTACAGGTGAGGAATTTTGAACTGATGGCTTAAATGACTCTCTCTCAAAGCTACCAGCCAGGATATGAATGAGAATTCCAATCCCAGGGTCCCAGCCCACCTCACATAGACTTTCCTGATGGTCAAGATCACAGATGTGACTGTGTTTAGTCAATTACAGAAATAATTTTACTTTCAATTCAAAGTCAGTTACTGGAAGAGTTTCCCAGGCATTTGCTGTCTGTTTCCCAGAGGAGCAAATCCTTCATCAATTTGATCTTTAAAACAAAAAGTCATTTTAAAACATAGCTTCAGAAGAAAATGTGGACTGTGGCAGAAAAAGGGAAATTCTAACATGAGACACATCTGCATCCATGACCAGCCACTGTCTCACTGTGAGATTCCAGGACACTCTCTGTGCTACAGGTGGCTCTTCTGTGAGTGAGAAATGATCTAAGAGTTTAATGAACTGTCCAGAGAAAGCACCTGGCACAGCAATTCACACAAGTAAAGGATGGTTCCCTAGTGGCTCAGATAGGAAGGAGTGTGCCTGCAATGCAGGAGATCACGTTCAATCCCTGGTTTAGGAAGACCTCTTAGATAAGGGAATAGCAATCACGCAACCCACTCTGGTATTCCTGCTTGGAGAATCCCATGGCGGATTCTCCATGGCAGGCTCCAAAACAGAGGAGCCTGGTGGGTTACAGTCCATGGGGTTACAAAGAGTCAGACATGACTGAGCAACTAACACTTTCACTTTCAAAGGATGGTTATTTTTTCCTAATGGGAGACTGGCTTTTCCCCACAGATCTGACTGCATGAGAGCCTGAAGTCAGTCCCTGAAATCATGTTGACCACTAGTGAGAATACTAACCTCATGCCTTTCTATCCTCTCTTCTGATGCAAAGGAGGAAATTGCTTGAAATTTTGCTGCCCATACTGTGGTCAGTGCCTGGGAGCATCAGCATCACCTGGGTCCAGGAAGCAGGATGGAGGGAGAGAGTGATGGAGGGATGTTTTCCCATGGGGTGGGCAGGGAGATCCTTTCATGGGCATGTGGGATGAGACCCAGTGGTAAGAAGCCCACCATTTACAGATTTGGTTGAGGATGCTGCAGACAAATGTGCAAATGCCAAAGTCAGGAGTAGCTTCAGAGGTTCAAGGAACAGAAAAAAAAGATGTCTAGACTCACAGGGAGAGAGCAAGGTGAAGAGTGGGGCAAGATGAGATGCATGCTCAGTCACTAAATTGTGTCTGACTCTTTGTGACCGCCACGCCCCCCTCCCCACCATGGATTATAGCCTGCCCACCAGGCTCCTCTGCCCATGGTAATTTCCCAGGCAAGAATACTACAGTCTTTGGGGTCCCAAAGAGTTGAACATGACTTATCGACTGAGCACAAATGCACAAGATGAGATATGAAAGGTAACCAAGAACCAATGAGTTGCTTCCAAACCCTTGGGGGAGATCTCCAGACTTAGCCACTTCATCTTACATACACACACACATTTCAGGAACTTTTGTTGCACATTGAAATTCTTTTTGATACAATGCAATAAAACCAAATTTAAAGTATTCATATATTTATCTGTTTAACATCTGGGTATTTTTCTAGCCCATAATCTCCTTGACAGCAGGGACCTCTATTTTGTTCAGCATTATATCCCCAGCACCTAGCAAAAACGTAGAATATGCTTGATGCTTACTTATATTTTAGGAGGAAGAGAGAGAAAGAAAACTCCCAACTTACAATATGTCTCATCAAATGATAGGTATTAAATTATTTTAAGATTCTTTACTTTAAATTCCCCTTTGAATTATTTATTTGTGATTTGAAGGAATTGGGTTCCATTACCGCAAAAATTTGTAAGGATTTCTTTATGTTTTTGAAATGTGGTGCTGTAGAAGACTCTTGAGAGTCCCTTGGACTGCAAGGAGATAAAACCAGTCCATCCTAAAGGAAATCAACCCTGAATATTCATTGGAAGGACTGATGCTAAAGCTGAAGCTCCAGTACTTTGGCCATCTGATGTGAAGAGCTGATTCATTGGGAAAGACCCTGATGCTGGGAAAGACTGAAGGCAGGAGGAGAAGGGGACGATAGAAGATGAGATGGATGGATGGTATCACCGACTTAACGGACATGAATTTAAGCAAACTCTGGGAGATGGTGAAGGACAAGGAAGCCTGGTGTGCTGCAGTCCATGTGGTCACCAAGAGTCAGACGTGACTGAACCACACGACAGTGCTAACCTACAAAGCAGCTACAATTTTACTTATGCTGTTATGACAGTGAAAACAACTCAGAGATTTGTGAAACTTTCAAGGAAAGCACAGAAAGGTTTTTGAAGTGCCCTACGTAAAAGCATAGACACATTCAGATGATTTGCAGCTTATTTTAAATGACCTTTTGTGAGGTATACCTTTCATATACAAAAATGCACACATTTTAAGGATACAGTTTGATAATTTGGACAAAGACATACACTTACATCATGAAAAGGCAAAGACAAATTAAAAACTTAAGAGGTTTCCTTCTCTGTGTTGAAAATAAGGAAACAGACTTCTCCCAAGTCCCTTTTGTGAGAGCATCAATTTACTTTAGAAAGCTGGTAAGTTGAAGTTCTTTCTCTATCTCTTTGAAATGTGTGTAAATCTTTTTCAAAGCTAAATAAGTCTCTTGCCAGCTTTGGGTACCAGTAATATCTTCCTCACAGACCTGTGAACCATCTCTTTGAAATATATAATCATTAAAGAAGATAGCACCTCTATGCACCAGTTTCTTGTGGGAGGTAGACATCTAACTCCAAGGTTCAAAACTACCTTCTGTTGTACATATATGAGAAGTTTATTTTCCCTTTGGATAAAGCCAATTAGCAAGCACAAAGAGCCACTCAGTTACCAGGAGACTCTAGAATGGATGAGGCATAATGAATGGTCTGGTCAGGTCCTCTTCCTTGAGAACTAGTTTATCATTTCTCTTGAAAATGTGTATGAATAAGTTGCATCTGCTTGGCTATAGAAAAGGGAGATTATTTTTTGCAATCTCTTGGCAGATTGCCTGTGATCTGAATCACATTTAGATTCAATGGTTATTCAATAGTAAAAATTGTTTTCTTTCTCCTGTTTCTCTGTGGGAAGATTTTCTAAGTTGGGAGAAGATTTTTTTTTCCCCTTGGTCCTTATTCTTTGTTTTGGTTTTTTTTCATTTTTTATGTTTATTATAATTTCTCCAATGCTTTGCCCTATTTCTTTAACTTTTATTTTATATTGGAGTATAGCCGGTGAACAATGTTGTCATAGATTCAGGTGGACGGTAAAGGGAATCAGCCATACATATACATGGATCCATTCTCCCCCAAACTCCCCTCCCATCCAGGCTGCCACATAATACTGAACAGAGTTCAGTTGAGAGAAGGTTTTAAGTTACATTTTTCCAACAGGTACCATCACCCTAATCAAGATATATAACATTTTCATCAGTCCAGAAAGTTGCCACATGACTCTTTGAAATGAGTCCGCCCCAACCCTCCATCCCGGGCAACCATTAAAGTGATTTCTATCATTACAGATTAGTTTAATCTCCTCTAGAACGTCTGATAAACAGAACTGAAACAGAGCAGGACCCCACCGCCTCCTGCTGTTTCTTTTGCCTGTGGAAGACTTTGGTCAAAGAGTAAGTTTAATCAGAGAAATGAGAACTTACAAAAAGAAAGGAAAACAGTGAAAAGAGACCAAATAATAATGATGTGTCATTCAACATGGTCAAGGACCGTTAGTTCCTTCTCAAGGGCTAGAGACAATATTCTGAGCCATATCCTGTGAGTTGTCTTAGAGATCCTGAAACCCCAGGTGGAGAAGTTAACTACATGATGACCTAACTGTGCCCAGGACATGAGCTGCCACAATTCCAAGAACTGGCCTCAGAAAAATGGGAACAAACAAACCCTGGGACTGAAGCTTAACTGTACCTCCAACCATCAAGATGACACTAGTCAGACTACAGATGACCAGTTTGAAAATGACTATCAGAGCTGACTGTGCTGGGTCTACATGTAGCCCCCTCCTTTGGTCTATAAAAGCTCTTGCGCCACGAGTTGCTAGTTGCCTTTGAACAGATGTCTGCTCCCTTGCTGACCCCCAGTTGCCGGCATCTGAAATAAAGCAAGCTTGCCTTTCCACCAACCTGGCCTGTTTATTGACTTTTGAGTGGTGAGCAGCTGGACACCACACTCTTTTGGTAACAGAATCATATGGTATTTACTCTTCAATGTAAGATTTTTTTCACCCAGCATGTTTCTGAGATCCAGCCATGTTCCTGCATGTCACAGAAAAGCTTGTTCCTTTGAACTGCAGAGCCCTGCTCCAGAATCCGTTTTTGCAATCCCCTGGCGAAGGACAGTTAGGTTTTTGACTCTTACAGACAAAGTTGCTATGGACATTCATGTACAAGTTTGTTTGTGGCCCTACATTTTCATTTATCTTGTATAAATAGCTAAGCGTGGAGCCACTGAGTCCTGTGAAAAGTTTAACTTTTAAAAGTAACTGTCACACTCTTTTCCAAAGTGGTTGTACCACTTACACTCTCACCAGCACTTAGTGTGGTCAGTTTTTTTTCACTTTAGATATTCTAATTGATCACTGTCTTGTGGTTCTAATTTGCATATTTCCAGCAAGAAATGATGTTGGACATTGACGTGTGTATTTATCAACTATTTGTAATTTTCTTTAATGAAGTGCCTATTCAAATATTTTGCCCATTTCTCAATTTTTTTTTTTTTTTTGGTCTTCTTCTTGAGCTGTAAGAATTTTCTTCATGTTCTGGGAAAAAGTCCTTTGTCCAATATATGTATGTATGTATGTGTATATGTTTAGTTGCTCAGTTGTGTCCGACTATTTGTGATCCCATGGTTCCCATCCACCAGGCTTCTCTGTCCAAGGAATTTTCCAGGCAAGAATATCGGAGTGGGTAGCTATTCCCTTCTCCAGGAGATCTTCCTGACCCAGGAATTGAACCCTGGTCTCCTGCGTAACAGGCTTATTCTTTACTCTCTGAGCCACCAGGGAAGCCCATATGTTCTGCAAATATTACCTCCTCTTTTTAATAGCCAATGCATTTTTTGTGTTTAGTCTCAAGAAATCTTTGCCTGTCTGAAAGTCATGAATTTTTTTCTCTTATGTTTTCTTCATAAAATTTTATAGTTTTAGCTTTTACATTTAAGTCTATGATACATTTTAAATAAAATTTTGCGTGAGGCAGAAGTTGAATGCACATTTCTCTCTTCTAAACAGTCTGTTTTTCTGTCAACATTAGTTGAAAATACATTTCCTTCCCCAAGTGAGTTATGTTAGTGCTTTTCTCTAAAACTGATTGATTATATCTGTAGGGACTTCCCTGGTGGTCTGGTGGTTAAGACTCCCGACTACCAAAGCAGTGGGCACAGATTTGATCCCTGGATGGGGAACTAAGATTCCGCATGCTGCACAGCACAGTATATGAATAAAAAATAAAATAAAATAATCAAATCAATTGATTATATCTTTAGATAATATAAATTACAAATATTATAAAATGCAGTGTTTGTGCTGCATGCTGGGTGTGTTCAGTCGCTTCAGTCATGTCTGACTCTTGGTGACCCCATGGACTGTAGCCCGCTAGGCTCCTCTGTCCACGGGATTCTCCAGGCCAGAATACTGGAGTGGGTTGCCATGCCCTCTTCCAGGGGATCTTCCCAACCCAGGGATCGAGTCCAAACTGGCAGGCAGGTCCTTTACCACTAGCGCCACCTGGGAAGTCCCCAATGAAATACAGTATATACGTATAAACGTGCAGTGGAAATCAGTAATTTGCCAGAGAAACAGAGTCTGTGTGCCTTTGACCACCATTTCATGCTCTCACCCTCACTATGGTGTAGGCCAGGAAATTCTACATTTAGTATCTTTTTTATTTCTTTTAATGTCCCAGTAAGGCAAGTTAACCTACAGATGAAGTTGGGGCTCAGAAAGAGGGGGATCAATTTTCCTAATTCCTTCACCTGGCGAGTAGACACTCTGAGCTTGGAGCTTGAGTTTTTTTTGATCCAAATCTAACGGTCTTTTCTCCAGTGTTCCAATGAGAGAGTCCAACAGCCCTGTGGAAATTCAGCAGGAGAAAGGCTGCCTTTGTCCTTTCAAGACCTGGCACGGATGGTTTAAACCACCCATATGTCTCAGCAGCGGGAAGGAGAAGCGGGGAAGTCCGAGAGGAATGTGGGCTTGGATGAGCGTGGGAGTGAATGGGAGTCTACGATGGTGGGTCCCACAGGCACAGGAATACTGATTGCGCTTGGAGGTGGAACCTGTTTTTATCACTATGGTGGATTGGAGTGGCCTGAGGGGGAGAAAATGTTACCCATTTTATTTCACAAACTGCTTTAGAAAGCAGACAAGTTTAGCATTGGCAATTTTGGTCTCTCCACAGCAGGAGCTGTTTTCAATTTTGTCTGTAATAAAAGAAATGATAGACATATTAGCCTGCAGGAAAGTGAAAGTGTTAGGCACTCACTCCTGTCTGACTCTGCAATCCCATGGACTGTAGTCCGCCAGGCTCCTCTGTCCATGGGATGCTCCAGGCAAGAACACTGGAGTGGGTTGCCATTTTCTCCTCCAAGGGATCCTCCCAACCCAGGGATCAAACCCAGGTCTCCAGCACTGCTGGCAGATTCTTTACCATCTGAACCACCTGGGAAGGGAAAGAAAAATGAAACCTTGGCCCAGGAACTTTGCTTGCATTCCTGTTCAAACATGGTCTGAGTGCGTCCCGTTGAAGAAGAGACGATGTGGATCCATTTGACCCTAAAATGACTCTGAAGAAGAAAGAGGAGGAGAAAGGGGAAGGAGAAGGAGGAAGAGGATGGATCAGGGAGGAGAAGGAGGAGGAGGTGGGGGCCTGATAAACAAGCAAGCCCAGCTCGGTGCTCTGTGAAGACCTAGAAGGGTGGGATGGGGCGGGGAGCGAGGTCCAAGATGGAGGGAACATATGTGTACATACGGCTGATTCATTTCATTTTACAGCACCAACTAACACAACATTGTAAAGCAATTATACTCCAGTTTAAAAAGGAAAAAAAAAACAAGCAAGTCTAACATAAAACAATGGAAAAGTAATTTGCCACCGACTGCAATGAAATCAAGCTATGGGGGTCTCAGGCCAGTTATATCATTTTTCTGCACCTCAGTTTTGTCATCTCTAAAATGGAAATAATAAAAACACAGCATCTTTCAAATCACCCAGCAACTTTAATGCTCAGAGAAGATCTCTTTAAGCAATTAATACCTCCTGAGCAAGACTTGAAGGATGAGAACAAGTCAGACGTACAAACATCAAAGAACTGAGTGTGGAGTGAGCATGGAAGCCTTGCCTGTGCCCTCCTGCCCTGACCACCACGTGGCCCTTCCTCAGCCTTGCTTTCTCCCCATTGGCCCCCTCCCCACCCTGAGGCCTGGCTCTGGAGGGCTCTCTCACACCCCAAGGCCCAGGGCTGGGGGGCCTGGAACCAGACTGAGAAGACCCTCTGGGCCCCAGGGCTGCAGGCAGGGAGGGAAAAAAAAAAATGACAGACTATCTCAGATTAAGTTTGCACTCAGCAAGTGCAAAGGCCCTGGGGTAGAAAAAATTTTTTATTAAAGAACCAGGGACTTCCCTGGTGGTCCAGTGGTTAGCTCCAGTGCAGGAGACACAGGTTCAATCCCTGGTCAGGGAACTAAGATCCCACAGGCCACAGAGCAGCTAAGACTTTGTGCCACAACTGCTGAGCCCATATGCTCTAGAGCCCGCCTACCACTACTCAAGAGTTTGTGCACCGCAACAAAAGACCCCATGTGCTGTCAGTAAGACCTGAGGCAGTCTAACTAATCATTTTTTAAAAAGAACCAGAAGAGACAGTGTTGCTGCAGCATAGAAAGTGGGAGGGAGGGAGGAGAAAAATAGTTTGGGGAAGGTTTAGGTCATGTAAGACTCTAGGGCATTAAGAAATTTGAACTTTATTCCAAATGTAACAGGTAGTTTGTAGGGGGTTTTAAAGCATAGAGGTAACATGATTTGATTTATCCCAGAGTAGCCATTAGGGCTTCCCTGGTGGCTCAGTGGCAAATAATCTGTATGCAATGCAGGAGATGTGAGAGACGCAGGTTCGATCCCTGGGTCAGGAAGTTCCCCTGGAGAAGAAAATGGCAACCCACTCCGGTATTCTTGTCTGGGAAATCCCATGGACGGAGAAGCCTGGCAGACTACAGTCCATGAGGTCACAAGAGTTGGACATGACTCAGGAAGAAACAGTTAGAACTGGACATGGAACAACAGACTGGTTCCAAATAGGAAAAGGAGTACGTCAAGGCTGTATATTGTCACCCTGCTTATTTAACTTGTATGCAGAGTACATCATGAGAAACGCTGGACTGGAAGAAACACAAGCTGGAATCAAGATTGCCAGGAGAAATATCAATAACCTCAGATATGCAGATGACACGACCCTCATGGCAGAAAGTGAAGAGGAACTAAAAAGCCTCTTGATGAAAGTGAAAGTGGAGAGTGAAAAAGTTGGCTTAAAGCTCAACATTCAGAAAACTAAGGTCATGGCATCCGGTCCCATCACTTCAATAGATGGGGAAACAGTGGAAACAGTGTCAGACTTTATATTTTTGGGCTCCAAAATCACTGCAGATGGTGACTGCAGCCACGAAATTAAAAGACGCTTACTTCTTGGAAGGAAAGTTATGTCCAACCTAGATAGCATATTCAAAAGCAGAGACATTACTTTGCCAACAAAGGTCCGTATAGTCAAGGCTATGGTTTTTCCTGTGGTCATGTATGGATGTGAGAGTTGGACTATACAGAAAGCTGAGCGCATAAGAATTGATGCTTTTGAACTGTGGTGTTGGAGAAGACTCTTGAGAGTCCCTTGGACTGCAAGGAGATCCAACCAGTCCATTCTGAAGGAGATCAGCCCTGGGATTTCTTTGGAGGGAATGATGCTGAAGCTGAAACTCCAGTACTTTGGCCACCTCATGTGAAGAATTGACTCATTGGAAAAAACCCTGATGCTTGGAGGGATTGGGGGCAGGAGGAGAAGGGGATGACAGAGGATGAGATGGCTGGATGGCATCACTGACTCAATGGACGTGAGTCTGGGTCAACTCCGGGAGTTGGTGATGGACAGGGAGGCCTGGCATGCTGTGATTCATGGGGTCACGAAGAGTCGGACATGACTGAGAGACTGAAGTGAACTGAACTGAACTGAGTGACTAAACCACCCCACCAGAGTAACCATGAGGGAATAGTTCCCTGATGCTTGTTGAAGGGGTTACCACAGCAGATGGAGATGGATATGCTCACAGTAAGAACGAGGTCAGTGGTAGTTATCAGGTTGCTCTCATGTCTGTATCCATCC
>NW_011494716.1:6418599-6422280 GCF_000754665.1 Bison bison bison | reverse complement strand
CCAGAAGCCCGAGGAAAGTTCCAGCCAGGCCAGTGGCACCCAGCCCCCCATGGCCTGGGGGAGCTGACTCAGGAGCGGAGCAGTGCTGTCCAGCTGAGCTCATTAGAGCTGCCCAGCTTTGCTGATGCGGTTATGAAACTTAGTGACGAGTGCATCCTTCACCTGGCCATGGGGCATTACCTGCTGCTGGACTCGGCCTGGTCTCCTGCCCTCCCAGGAGGAGGGTCTGTCTGTTCCCCACCTCTGTTCACCTGGCTGCTTTTCTCACTGAGACAAGTCCTGCTATGGCCTTTTCAGTAGTTCCTAAAGATGGCAGAGACCACAGAAGCCATCTGCCTAAACTTCCCCAATCATGAAATCCTCGAGGGTCTAGCGGGGGACACCCTTCCCCACATCTAATTATAATACCAGAAATAAGCTACTGTTTGGAGAAGGAGATGGTATTGCAATCCAGAATGCTCACTTGGAAAATTCTATGGACAGAGCAACCTGATGGGCTACAGTCCATGGGGTCACAAAGAGTCAGACACAACTGAGCAACTAACACACAGACATGTGTTGAGCACCTATAGGCTCCAGGCATAGCACTGCCTCATTCAAACCTCTGACCACTCTTCCAAGGAGGCATTTTGTTGTTGTTGTTACAGATACTCAGAGAGGTTAAGTAATTTGCCTAAGGTCGCACAGCTGCCAAGGGGCAGAACTAGGATTCTAATTTAGTGTTTTTAACATCACAGCTTATGCTGTGCCACTTCCGCATCCCCTCTTCCCCATCCTATGGATGAGGACAGTGAGCCAAGAACGGAAGCAATTGTTTTACCCCAGGCGCCTTGGTGTGTCACAGAAGGTATAACCAGGCATCACAATGTGTCCGCAAGCTCCTTGGAGGGCAGGGCACCTTGACCTCTGAGCTTCCGTCCAGCTTTTAAGTTCAGAGATTCTGCTTTCGGAGTGGTTTCTGAGGAAATCTATAAAGCAGGTTGTTCAGTGAAACTGAAAACCTATTCACATCAACCAATGCTTGTTGACTCCTTACGTGGTAGGATTTATAAACTAGAAAAGATTCATATACTGTATTACTCCTGAGCCCATTTTTTGTCCACGAGTAGCTCAGATCAGATTTATCCTCATACCAGAAATAACTACAAAAACCAGACAAGACTTAAGAGTGGTTTTAAAGATGGTGAACAGCAGACAATCAAGCACTGTGATCCCTAAGAGTCTGGAAACAGACAAGTCAGTCCTATGAATCTGCCTGCCTTGAAGGAGTATCCAGGACACTGCCCAGGGACGGGGAAGCCGGGAAGCACCTTATGAATTCTCTGAGTTGAGGAGATGGAGCTCGAGTCTATGGAAACTAAGATAGCTAGAGTGTGCGGGCTAGGGTACAAGATTGCAGGAAGCTACATGGAAAGACAGTCTCAGAGATGCAGAGGGTCCCCTCGCGTACAGAGCACCCTGGTGCCAGGAAGCTACCGTAGGCTGGGGAGGGAACCACTGGAAAGGGTTAGAGGAAACAGAGACTGGAACTCACACCAGAGAATGGAACCTGTTTCCACCCACTGGACTAAAAACCTCATGATCTGTGGGGTTTGGGCACTGGGGACAGTCATTCAACAGAGTCTTGCTTTTAGTGATGCTGTAAGTCTTGAAGAATGAGGGACAAAGAGAAGACCTCTATACCAAATAGCAACATAAATATTTCCCCTTCTTCCCATATGGATTACTGCAATAATTGACAAGAAATGGGGTGGGGGGATCTTGTAACATTCTTGCCTGTAAAATCTTAGTGAAAATTTCCCTTTGGTGCCAGTCTTGACCTAGAACAAAGGTGGCTTTTTGAGACAAATAAATAGCTTTGGGAGGTGAATCACAAACCCAGTCATTAACTTATATCTGGAACAGTTTTTACCAGGACTTCATTAAGATCATTTCTATAAAGCAAGTCATAGGATGGGCTGTGTGTAACTTTTTCTAAGCGTAGTTGTTCATTTTTCCTTATGCCCCTTTTGAGTCGAAGTTGCATGGAGATGAAAGTTTTCTAATGTTCTTCTTAACACATGGCACAATAAACAGAGCAAAATGTTATAAACACTAACTATAGTATCAGAAAGACATTTTTTAATTTGATTCAACAGGCATCCACTGGGCACCAAAGAATTGTCTATGTGCTGGAGATAAAAAGGGAATAAATATTTTTAAGTATTTATTATTATTATTTTTAGCACTGGTCTATTTATTATTTATTTGGCTGTGTTGAGCCTTAGTTGCAGCACATGGGATCTCCTCTTGAAGGCATCTCTCTAGCTGTGGTCATGGGCTCAGTTGCCCCAGCATGTGGGATCTTACTTCCCTGACCAAGGATCGAACCCACGCTCCCTGCAGTGGAAGGCAGATTTTTAACCACTGGACCACCAGGGAAGTCCCCATAAAAGGGAATAAATATTTTAAAAGATAATGATTAACATTTATATTAACAAAGTTAAAATTTATTATTAATATTTATATTAATAAATAGGTGGCCCCTGCTCTCAAAACTAATGAGGTTGTTCTGTCAATAAGTCATGTCCGATTCTTTGACATCCCATGGACTGCAGCACACCAGGCCTCCCTGTCCTTCACCATCTCCTGGAGCTTGCTCAAACTCATGTCCATTGAGTCAGTGATGCCATCCAGCCATCTCATCCTCTGTCGTCCCCTTCTCCTCCTGCCCTCAGTCTTTCTCAGCACCAGGGTCTTTTCCACTGAGTCGGCTCTTCATATCAGATGGCGAAAGTACTGGAGCTTCAGCTTCAGCATCCCTCCTTCCAGTGAATATTTAGGGTTGGTTTCCTTTAGTATTGACTGTTTTGCACACCCAAATACTATTAAACCTTCAGAGAATCCATAAGTGCAAAATATTAGAACTCTGCTTGGAATTCTTTACCAGAAGCTATAAACTCACATATGTGGCTGTGTCTCTATCCAAAACCATAGCAGGCATTACTAATTGATCACAGCACTCTGGATAAACTAGACTGAGAATTGATTAAAGAGAAACCAATCGCATCCTAGCTATCAGGAAATCTCCTTCTGTTGGTTTTCTTCTAAAGCCTTTCCATAGTCCCATGTCCAAAATATCTTGATTGATTTCATGCCATTTAATTCCTCCAGAGACAGAATAGTTGCCTCCCTGCTCGCTCTAGGCAATATTCAGCTGCATGCTATCCTGCTTTTCTTTATCCTCCAGCAAAGCATCACCATTTTCACTATAATTTTCAGCATTGCTTTTATAGTCATCACTACCATCATTATCATCACCGTCATCACCACCATTATCAGCACCATCATCACCATCGTCATCATCAGTACCATTTTCTGAACACTGATTATGAGCCAGACTAAGCATTAAGGAGAAGGCAATGGCACCCCACTCCAGTACTTTTGCCTGGAAAATCCCATGGACGGAGGAGCCTGGTGGGCTTCAGTCCATGGGGTCGCTAAGAGTCAGACACGATTGAGCGACTGCACTTTCACTTTTCACTTTCATGCATTGGAGAAAGAAATGGCAACCCACTCCAGTGTTCTTGCCTGGAGAATCCCAGGGATGGGGAAGCCTGGTGGGCTGCCGTCTATGGGGTCGCACAGAGTTGGACACGACTGAAGCGACTTAGCAGCAGCAAGCATTAAGAATGGGCTTCC
>NW_011494716.1:6415152-6418479 GCF_000754665.1 Bison bison bison | reverse complement strand
GGTGGCTCAGCAGATTCAATAAAGAATCTGCCTGCCAATGCAGGAGATGTGGGTTTGATCTCTGGGTCAGGAAGATTGCCTGGAGAAGGAAATGGCAACCCACTCCAGTATTCTTGCCTGGAAAATCCCATGGATAGAGGGGCCTGGCGGGCTACAGTCCATGGGGTCGCAAAAAGAGCTGGACAGGACTTAGCAACTAAACAACAAGTACTAAGGATATTAGGTTCCATGTCTTGTTTTAAATTCTTGAGACATTCTGTATGGGTGGTTTTACTGCATTTACAGATAAAGAAACTGAGGTTTAATGAGGCAAAGTAACTGGCCTAAGTTCATCTAGTAAAAATCAGAATTCAAACCTGTAAGTTACAACATCATAGAAAACTCACATTTCAGGATGCTAAGGTTTTTTTTTTTTTTTTTCCATCTCAGTCCAGGTTTCCCAAATCCCCTGAATGTAAACACTGGCAGAAGAATTATTTATTTTCTCTTATTGTGATTTGAATCAGTGCAACATTTTGCTCATTGGGATTTAGACCATAAGCTTAGAAGTCATTTGAGAATATTGAAAAATCCCTTTGTTCCAATTCAAAAATGCTCAGCTGGCATTGAAAATATTACTGCAGCTTTATGTGGTTGCCTTTTTTTTTTTTTCATGATAAATTTTGTGTCATGAGGATTTTCTAACTAACTGGCTTTCCAATGAGCATTTCCATTTGGATTTCTTTTGTGGTGTACAGATGGTAATAAAATCAGGCTGCCACCCCCATCCTCACTTTTAAATTCCATTACTACACATCGTAAATAGTGAGAGTTCTCACAGGGGACTCCTGGGGTCTATATAAATTGCTGTTATTTCTGTGGTTTACCACTTGGACCTGCAGTGATTTATCTTCGCACAACGAGGGGCTGCTGTGGCATTCATCATCTGAGTGGAAGCAGAAAGCCAGCAGGCCTGTGCTCACTGAGCAGCTAAATGTAAAACACACGTACGCGGGGAAGTCGGCCTCAGTCTGATTGACTCTTAAATGAATGTGCCTGCGGGGTACATCTCTGGAAACCACAACTGCTAATGAACTACTCCAGCATGCAAGCCTCACAAGGATGGGGACTGTGATGGGCTGACTGTTTGTGCCCCCCTACAATTCATTTGTTGAAAACCTAACCCTCAGGGTGGCTGCATCAGAAGCTGGCAGTGTGGTGGCATTGGGAGGTGACGAGATCCTGAGGGTGGAGCCCCTGTGAATAGGATTAGTGCGCTTATAACAGAGACCCCAAAGAGCTTCCTCACCCCCCACGTGTGAGGACACAGTGAGAAGATGACCGTCTATGAACCAGGAAGCAGGTCCTCATTGTTATTCAGTCACTAAGTGGTGTCTGACTTTTTGAGACCCCGTGGACTGCAGCACACCAGACTCCTCTGTCCTCCACTACCTCCCGGAGTTTGCTCAGATTCATGTCAGTGATGAATGGAGTCAGTGATGCCATCTAACCATCTCATCCTCTGTCACCCCCTTCTCCTTTTGTCTTCAGTCTTTCCCAGCATCAGGGTCTTTCCCAATGAATGGGTTGTTTGCATCAGATAGCCAAAGTATTGGAGCTTCAGCTTCAGCAACAGTCCTCCCAATGAATATTCAGGTTTGATTTCATTTAGGATTGATTGGCTTGATATCCAAGGGACTCTCAAGACTCTTCTCCAGCACTGCAATTCAAAAGCATCAATTCTTCCTTGCCCAGTCTTCTTTATGGTTCAAATCTCACATCCATATGTGACCACTGGAAAAACCAAAGCTTTTGACTATAAGGACCTTTGTCAGCAAAGTAATGTCTCTGCTTTTTAATATGCTGCTTAGGTTTGTCATAGCTTTAGCATGGCTCATAGCTTCATTAAGGTACTTAAGCTCCTTCACCATGACAAGGCTGTGGTCCATGTAGGGGAAGCAGGTCTTCATCAGACACCAAGTCTGCCAGTGCCTTTTTCTTGGACTTCCCAGCCTTCAAAACTGGGAGAAAAGTATTTGTTGTGTAAGCCACTTGTCTGTGGTTGTTTCTGCATCCCCAAAGAACTAAGATAACAAACTTGTCTATATTGCTCATTATTCAGTTCCCATTACCTCATTCAACTCTTGGCACACAGCAGATCCTCCATAAATCATTTTCCAACATTTTATTATAAAAGTTTTCAAACACAAGAAAGTTGAAGGAATGTTAAAGTGAAAACTCATATACTTACCACCTAGATTCTACCATTAATACATTATTATAAAAATAATGTATACATATATATGTATAACTTAATCACTTTGCTGTATAGCTGAAATTAACACAACATTATAAATCAGCTGTTGTTATTGTTGTTGTTTAGTCACTAAGTCATGTCCAATTCTGCAATTCCATGGACTGTAGCCCACTAGGCTCTTCTGTCCATGAGATTCTCCAGGCAAGAATATTGGAGTGGGTTGCCATTTCCTTCTCCAGGTGATCTTCCCATCCCAAGGATCGAACCTATGTTTCCTGCATTTCATGTGGATTCTTTGCTTCTGAGCCACCAGTATAAATCATCTGTACTTCAATTAAAAAGAAAATGTTATTTATTATATTTGCTTTATCATTTATCTATCCTTTTACCTATCCATTCATTAATCCATCTTACTTTCCAATGAAAAGCCTTTCAAAGTAAACTGCTAATTATCAGCATACTTTCCCCTAAGTATTTCAGCAAGTGTACATTAACTCGAACAATTGTTCTCAGTGTTTTTTTTTTTCCTTTGATGAAAATTTACATACAAAATAATGTAGAAATCCTAAGTACATGTGCTGTTTGTTATGGGCTGAGTTCTTTTTTTAAAAAAAAAATTTTTTTTAATATTTTGACCATGCAACATGGCATGTGGTATCTTAGTTCCCTGACCAGGCATCGAAGTTGGGTCCCAAAAATATAAGCACTGTGTCCTAACCACTGGACAATCAGGTAATTCCATATGTTGTTGTTTTTTGTTTTTTGTTTTTTTGAGACCTCTTGCCCATTTCTCCCATCCTCTGTCCTTTTCTCCCATCCTCTGTCCCTTTCTCCCATCCTCTGTCCCTTTCTCCCATCCTCTGTCCCTTTCTCCCATCCTCTGTCCCTTTCTCCCATCCTCTGTCCCTTTCTCCCATCCTCTGTCCCTTTCTCCCATCCTCTGTCCCTTTCTCCCATCCTCTGTCCCTTTCTCCCATCCTCTGTCCCTTTCTCCCATCCTCTGTCCCTTTCTCCCATCCTCTGTCCCTTTCTCCCATCCTCTGTCCCTTTCTCCCATCCTCTGTCCCTTTCTCCCATCCTCTGTCCTTTTC
>NW_011494716.1:6412616-6412903 GCF_000754665.1 Bison bison bison | reverse complement strand
CCTCTGTCCCTTTCTCCCATCCTCTGTCCCTTTCTCCCATCCTCTGTCCCTTTCTCCATCCTCTGTCCTTTTCTCCCATCCTCTGTCCCTTTCTCCCATCCTCTGTCCCTTTCTCCCATCCTCTGTCCCTTTCTCCCATCCTCTGTCCTTTTCTCCCATCCTCTGTCCCTTTCTCCCATCCTCTGTCCCTTTCTCCCATCCTCTGTCCCTTTCTCCCATCCTCCATGCCTTTCTCCTGTCCTCTTGCCCCTTATGTTCTTTGTCGCCTTCTCTTTCCTCTTCCTGAT